>NW_019266669.1:98008-127641 GCF_002742605.1 Olea europaea var. sylvestris
TTGCACTAGACCGGACTTAGGATTCGCTATTAGTACTCTCAGTAGGTACATGTCTAATCCAGGTCCTGAACATTGGGAAGCATTAAAGTGGCTTTTAAGATATTTGAAGGGTACAAGTGACGTGGGTCTAAAATTTAGTGCTAATAAAGAAGGCGTGAAATTAAAAGGTTTTGTAGATGCTGACTATGCAGGAGATAGGGATGGTAGGAAATCAACTTCCTCTTACGTATTCACCTTATCAAATTCGTGTGTTAGTTGAAAATCACAGTTACAACACATAGTTGCACTATCCACTACAGAGTCAGAATATATTGCCACCACTGAAGCAATTAAAGAGGCTCTATGGCTTAGAGGTCTATTTCATGAACTGAGTGTCTTGAATGAGTATGTGGTTGTGTATTCTAATAGTCAATCATCCATACATTTGTGTAGGAATCCTGTCTTTTACGAACGCACTAAACATATCGATGTTAGGTTACACTTCATTAGGGATATAATATCACAAGAAATAGTAAGACTTGAAAAAATTCACACACAGTACAATCCTTCAGATATGGGCACGAAAGTGCTGCCACTGGTAAAGTTTAGAAGTTGCAAAGAGCTTCTAAATATCGGTACAGGTAAATGATTTCAATTTTATCGATTTTTCTGTTAGAGGTGTCACTAATGGAAAAATGTTTTTCTTTGCAGGTCATTTGACACCAAGGTGGAGGTTGTTAGACATTATGTTGTCAAACGACCTCCCGGACGATGATGAGAACCAATTTTATCAGTCGACATGAATGACTGAACGATAATTCAACATCGAATAATGGATGAACCGACCAAACGTTGCTTTACCTGTTGGACGGCTAATACTCTTTGTGCCTTGTTGATTCTTTCCATTGGAAGTTAACCCTAGTCGAGCCTACTTACCATATCCTTACTTACCTTATGTTGGCCACTTGACTTACTATATATATTGGTGTTTTCATCCTAGTTGAGCCCGTCCAAGTTGAAGCCGTGAGAGATGGGAGCTGTCGTGTTCTATCATGCTTTTCTGCCTTCATCTTCTTCGTGATTTCTTCTCCATCCCAATTGCTTGAGTCTTTGTGAATCTTACCTGAGTGGTATCCATCCTAAGTGTGTGGATTAAATCAACAAAGCAAACGAGGAAAGCAACCAAGTGGGAAGAGGCGCCGGCGGTTATTGGTGACTCCAATTTGATGTTGAATTCGATTTTAATGGTTAACTGAGCCCGGAAATCACCGTGAGCAGCAAGAGAAAGGTCCTAACAAGTGCAACTTTTTAGTTATCTTTTGTGCTAAAAAATCTTTTATGCTTGATTACTGGTTAAAGAAGTGGATGATTAATGTCGGGGATAAAGCAGAAAAATCGATTGCCACTATTTTTTGAAACGTAAATACTACTAAAAGGTTTAGTAAACGGGACCATTTACAAAAATGCCTATGCGAATTTTCACGATAAGCTTGGTCCATTCCCTCGAAAACTAGTCGGTCACCCACCTACCATACTAGAAAAATAAAATAATTGCATGCGCAAGTAATTAAAGAATATCTAATTGAGCATATTTTTGTGAAAATCTAATATTATAAATCGTAGAAGTCAATTTTTAAGATATAATTGATAGGTGAGATGTAATTGAGTTAGATTAATTCTCTTACTTAGAATTTTTATTTTTTAGATAATTTAAAAACATACTTATAATACTGTCCTCCTTTTTATTAGTAAATTAAATGAATTGCAACTACTTATGAGAAAATAATTAAAAGTTCGATTTAAGTACGTTAATACTTATCAATCAGTGAGCAATAATTATTGTTCGTAAGCATGCACCTATCATAATATACAATCTTTTTTGTCATTTTAGTGGATGTTAGACTATGCTTTATCCATTGTTAATAAATAAAAATTAGAATATTCAACCATGGAACCCTAATAATGCATGCTCATGCGTGTCTTTGTCCGGTTGGTGGGATGGGGTTTGATACTTTGATATTATAAATTATAATCGACATATTGATTAATTTATTTGCCAATTACTTAAAAATTGTGTGATTAGAAAGTGATTTTTATAAGTAGTTTATAAACATAATCAAACATATGAGAAGAATAAATTTGAGATTTGATGAGGAACAAAATCTCTAACTCATCATTCAAGAGCTCAACAAACGAAAAGGATTCTCGTTTTGCAATCTACTTTTAATGACAAGCATGTAAGAGAGGTTCTTTGCAATCGGCAAATGGCAAATATCATAATTTCTACTAACCAACGATTGAAAATCAGACAATTTTACTGTTTTGCCTGATCATGCTTTATAACTAAATAGCATTATCAAATATTTGTTAGTTGTATTGTCTAATTTAGCTTGTTCATACAGCTAGTGAAGATGGGGACTTGAAGCTTCTTTGATACAAATTTTTTCTAGTGAAAAATGATGTCTATAGATAAACTCGGCTTCAAATCTTGAAACGTTTTGACATGTGGTGGTGTTCTCTATCCCAACCCAGCCTCCTTAATTGAAATCCAGTACTTTTACACAAGATTCCATTTTTAGTCAAACCAATTGTGCTGTTGAGTTTTCAATTAAGCACACTTGCCTATGAACCAAACCCGAATGGGAACTAAAATAATACAGATTTTCAACACAACTTTTGCAAGTCACAGAATCACAACCACCGCATGATAAACATAAGTTACAATATTAGAAAAACGCCCCCATCAACCCTATTACTGTACAAAAATTGAAATGCATGAACACTAAGGATACAGGGGGAAAAAATGATAAAGCGCCTTAAATGCTAAGAAGATCCGGTGACTGTGGCGGGTGGTCCTCTGAGTTCTTTGTTGGAGGTGTGGCTGGAGATGCTAAATTCGATGTAGGAGGGGATTCCGAGACTGTTGAATCTCCTGAATCGGAGCTTGCTGGCTTTGGAAGCTCGGTAAGCAATTGCACCACCTCGCGCATGGAGGGGCGTTCCAGAGATTGTTCCTCAACACACAGCATTGCAACATAGAATACATGCTTCACCTCATGGAGAGGAACCGTAGGTAGTCTAGGATCAAGGATTTTGAGCACCTCATCCTTCTTCCCATCTGTCATTCTCTTAACCCATTGGACTATGTCAATACCATCCCCGAACTCCCCAACAGGTTTCTTTCCAGTTACAAGTTCTAAAAGAACTACACCGAAGCTGTACACATCACTCTTCTCATCCACCTTGAGTGTGTAGGCATACTCTACAAAGATTAAATTTAAACCAATGAATCAAGGTTTGATAAGACACTTAATTTTTGACAGCATCTCTGCATCAACATATCATTTTTCATGGGTGTGGTTCAACTACAAATTGATAGGTACAATCATTTTTAAATTGCTAGTCAAACATTATGTTCACGTTCTCCTGTAGCCATTCTCTTCAGTAGTTGGATGCCAATTGGAAAGTGAAAGGGACTGATTATTACAAACACATAATTAAACGCAAGAATAGAACCCTAATTATGTTAACAGGAGGTGAACAAGTCAATTCAGGCAACAAGAAGAAATTATTGAAACAAATGAATGACATCTGAACCTTAAGGCATATCATCAGTGAAAAAGTGAGTCGATGAAATCTAACATCATTGACAATTAACCACTCAAATAACAAATCAGTCAGTCGTTACCAAAATCATTTGACTCACGGTATCTCCCTGAATTTTAAAACTTAGTTACTATATCATACCTGGAGCAATATATCCATAAGAACCAGCTACAGCTGACATGGACTCCGATGCTCCAGAGTTTAGCAAGAATTTGGCTAGACCGAAATCAGCTACATGAGCTTCAAAATTAGAATCCAGAAGAATATTATTGGATTTAACATCACGATGAACAATCAAAGGTGAACAGTCGTGATGAAGATAGCAAAGCCCCTTTGCAGCTTCCACAGCAACCTTATACCTAGTATCCCAATGCAAGTGACCTCCTTTCTTGCCATGAAGCAATTCCCCCAAGCTCCCATTAGGCATGTACTCGTAAACCAAAAGATTTGTTTCATGATTGGAACAGAACCCCAGTAATCTAACAATGTATCTGTGCCTAATCCTCCCTAATGTCTGTATCTCAGCATTAAAACCATGGTCATGTGAAGAACCTCGGCTCATTGAGGCTAACCTTTTAACAGCAACCTGCTCACCATTAGGCATCGTCCCCTTGTAAACAATACCAGCGCCTCCTTTTCCAATGATATTATCTTCCTTCAGACAATCCAAAACATCATTGCAAGTAAAATCCAAGCGCTGGAAAGAAGTAAGCTTCCAGGCACGAGCTTCACTTGTCTTTTTCAATGAACGAGCCTTAATAATTGCTACAGCTGCGAATGCAATGGAAAATACAAGCAATCCAAGCACAAGTAGTAGCTTCATGGAAGGAGACAGAGTCCCTTTCTTGGGTGGCCTTTGAACTTCATTGATGTTGCCTTCTTTGCAAGGCCCCAAATATAGGCCACAAAGATTGGGATTCCCCACGAACGAAGTGTAATTGAAATAACTGAACTGTGCAGTGCTGGGAACCAACCCCGACAAATTGTTATACGAAAAATCAACAGAAGTTAAACTCTGCATACTAGCTATTGAAGCTGGAATGCTCCCAACCAAATGATTTCTTGATAAATTCAAATAGTTTAAAATCCTCATACCAGTGATCTCTCTTGGAATCTCACTTGAAAGTTGATTCCGACTAAGATCGACATAAGTCAACAGCTTACACTTGCTGATCTCTGGCGAAATGGGGCCAGAAAAATTGTTATTGCTCAAATCCATCTTTGATAGCTGCTGTAACTTCCCAATTTCAGATGGAATCCAGCCCGAAAATTTGTTCCCATCCAGCAATAACTTCTGGACACCGGCAAAATTCCCAATACTGGGGGGCAATTGCCCGTTGAGATTATTGTTAGAAAGACTAATCAGCCCCAGACTCTTGGACAATTTTTCCGTCTCTGGAAAAGTACCAGAGAGGAGATTATATTGGAGCTCGAGTTGGATTAACTTAGGCAAGCTCAGGAGTCCTTTTGGAATCGAACCGTTCAGATAGTTGTCACCCATCCGTACTCGACTTAGTGACACGCACTGACCTAGGGATTCCGGGATCGGACCAAACAGATAATTTCCTAAAGTGATTATCTTTTGAAGCTTATTACCACTACACAGATTGGGCGGCAAGATTCCGGTCAATTTGTTGGAGCTAACGTCTACTTCCTTCAGATTCCCATTAGTCCCCAGGTTCTGTGGAACGCTTCCTGTAAAGTTGTTATCCCACAACTGTAAAACCTCCAACTCAGGTAACTCCCCAATAAAATCGGGTATGGATCCTGTAAGCCTGTTCCTGAAAAGATTTAGCAGAGTCAGATTTCTGAGCTCGGCAAAGCTGGGTGGTATTTCACCAGAAAGCATATTGTTAGATAAATCCATTGATTTCAAGCTCTTTAGCTTCCCAAGCTCCTTAGTCAAGGACCCAGAAAGGCCGTTTACTTGAAGAAAGATAGTATCCAGATTCTGCAACTTGGTGAGTTCTACCGGAATCTCCCCGGAGATCCCACAACTTGCAGCATCAAACCTTATCAACTCCGACAAGTTTCCAATCTCCTTAGGTATACCACCAGAAAAGTTGTTGAAGTACCCAATATAGAGTTCCTTGAGTTCAGTCAAGTTTCCTATCCCCAGGGGAATATACCCGGTGAGCTCGTTACCCGAAACCGAGAGGTATTCAAGGTTGGGGAAGTTGCCGAACGCCGGCGGAATCTGACCGGTGAAGAAATTTCCCCCGATATTTAAGTGACGAAGACTAATGAGAAAAGACAGTTCTTCTGGAAGCTCACCAGTCATATTATTGTTATAAAGGTCGAGAACTTGAAGATTTTTGAGGCGGGAAAGCTGTATCGGGAAGCTTGAGTTGAAGCCATTGTTGGAGAGATTAAGATAACGCAGGTTTGGGATATGGGAGATTTCACCAGGAATGGGACCAAAGAGACTATTGGCAGCGATAGAGAGATTTCCAAGATAGCGGAGGTGGCCGACGTCGGAGGAGAGGGTACCGATGAGATTGAGATTGGATATATCCAGTGCTGTCACATGACGCCGGGAGGGATCACACGTGACCCCCAGCCAAGCACAGTAACTGGTTGAGGCGCCCCAGGAGGCCAAAGACGATTGTGTGTCGTCGTTGATGGCGGCTTTGATAGAGAGCAATGCGTTGTATTCCGGCATCCGGGACGGTCTTGCGGCTGTAGAGTAGGGGAGGTGGAGCAGAAAGAGAAATAGGAGGAAGCGCATTTTGTTTGAATTCGTCTCTCCCTCCCTTCCTTTCTCTTTGTGGGTGAAAGCAGGAAGAAGGCGATGGCGGATGAGTCAAGGGAAGTTGAATGAGGTGACAGAGATTGAAAGAGAGAATTAATTGTTCAATGGCCGTTGAAGATTCATATTTTTTATTGATTTTTGAAGTTTAAAAGTTTGGTCATTCAACTTTGGAAAATGTTATAATTTGCTCACTAACATAAATATTGAATTTTAAAAAATGTCGAATTTAAAGTGAGTAATGTACAATATTTTTCAAAATTCAATTGTCAAAATTCGACATTTTAAGTTTCAATGAACAACAAAATATATGGACCTAAGTTCAGTGATCAAAATTCGATATTTTAAACTTCAGTGATTAATAAAAAACATGAATCTAAATTCAGTGACAATTAGAACAATCAACTCTTGAAAAGGAAGTTTGATGGAAATAAAACAATCTTTTGGAAGTCTGAAAAGAACCCATTATCTTTTCCACTTTTTTCCTTTTGAAGTAAACTCTTTTGCCACAAAATGTTTGACACTTACATACACTCACATGTGCGGGACCAGCATGGGACCATTTGAATAAAAAATGTCAAAAAAAGTGCTTCCGTCCAAGGGGGACCGTATCCCCCCCAATAGGGGAGACATGTCCCTACTGGATGGACATGGTCGATGTAATTTGTTCATCTAAAATTTTTCAATTGTGAGTGTGTTAATAGGGAGGGTGTCAAATCTTTCCCAACATCATAGCATGATTGTTTCCTTTTAATGACTTTGGGCTAATTATTTCAAAAATCACTCGAACTTTTTAAAATTGCTATTCATCCATCACTAGTTGACATTTCGACTTGGTCGAAGCCACTTACGTGGCACAAAAATCCCAATCAATAGTGGTGTCCTGCCATGTCAACAGAAAAATCCCCAAAACTCATATTCAAAACTCAACTCATAAATAAATCAAATCTGATTTCTCCTTTCAAACCCTAACCATATCCCTTATTCATTTCTTCCACGAAGGAGTTAATTACCCAAATTGTTACTAAACTTTGCCAAAAGTTTTCAGGAGATCATTGAATTTTAAAACTTTCCTAAATAGTCACTGAACTTTGTTCAAAGTTTCCAGGAAGTCATCGAACTTCAAAACTTCCCTACCCTTTAGGAACTTTTTACAAAGTTCAGTAACTATTTGGGGAATTAACTCTCCACAAAGCGCTTGGATGGGGAACTCCTTTAGTTCTTCGCAAATAATGGACGACCCTCTATGTCATTGTTGTCAATTTCGAGTTTGAAGACCTCTTGGTCGACGAGAGAAATCTCAATCGCGAAATTAATCAACAAGTTGCTACGAAACTAGAACGAGGTTGTCACGGTATGTCCCTTGGTAGACTTCTATCACGTAAATATATGCAAGAGCTCTAATATTTTGTCCACTTAAAGAAAGTTCATGATCAATCAATCAATCTCAAGGTTAGAGAGAGATGCTCTCAATTCTAGTGAGAGAAAATCCCACTTGAGTGCCTTATTTTCTTATATATTTCTTGTGTTTTAGTTCGATTTTTGCTATTCTTTGGTGGAAATTGAATTAAAACCTATTGCATTTCCTTTTAATTCTGCTCATTTTGAGTTTTGAAAGGTATTATTGGTCTAAAAATTTTCAGTTTCTTCAGTTCCTTCGGCATTTCTTGTTTTTCTTGGCCAACTCTTGGTCAAGAGGCGAAAAGGATCTAGTTTCGGGTGCAGTTTGCTGTGTTTTGGTGACAAGTTGCAATCTGTGCTTTTTGTGCGTTTCACCAGCTTTTGTTCTTGATTCTACTTCAGTCAGTTTGGTTTCTGTAAATCCTGCTTGCTGGACATTGCTGCTTGGGTTTTCATTTAGCTTCGGGTTTCAGTTTGCGTTTATTTGGTGTTTTCGATTAGCTTGGTTTGTTCTTTGTCTTTCTACTTCAGTTTGGCAAACTCTTGGTCGTTAGGCATGTTTTTCTTCAGTTCTTGGCATCCGATTTTCTTCAGTTTTTGGGTAGTTTTATGGTCTTGCTGGGGTCTTGTTTCTTAGTTCTATTCTTCAGTTCCTAGCTTGGCTGCCATTTTGCTGGGTTTCTTAGTTCTTGGTTGCAGTTTGTATCTTCTTGTGTATGTAATCTTGCTAATCATCTGATTTTTGAATTTGGTCCTTGGTTTTCTGCTTTCTTTCTATCTGTCGACGTGGTCTCTAGGGTTGATGGCTGACTATTGTAGTGTTGGTGTTGTCTTGGCAGAGTCTTCTGGTTTTTCTGACTTCTTGCAATATTTTATAGCTTCTATTCCTGGTATTCTTTGTCCTCTTGAAGATTTTGGATGTTTGGGCTGGGTCTCTTGGTGTGGTTTTGTTGGGGCCTGTTTTGACTGGTCCTTCTTGGGTCTTTTTTTACTCCTTTGGGCCTTTTCTTTTTAAGGTCGTTGTTGGGTAGCTCTTGGATTTTTTTATTCTTCTCTTTGGGCCTCTCCTTCTGGACTTATTTTTCGTTGTTTTCCCAGTTTTATTCCCTCCAACCAGTGCTTAGTCTGTTTCTTTTCGGGACGTTTTTCTGCCTTATCTTGTGGGCAGGCCTCGCTCCTTTTTTGGCCCTTCTTATTTCTGTTAATTATGGGGGAAAATTTGGCCATAAAAGTGGGCTTCCCTCTAAGCAGGCCTCAAATGACCAACTCCATGATCTGACTTTGGCCCCTTGTGAAGCTTCCATGTCCAAGGTTAGTGACTTACCCCCTTCAAAGGTTGTTCATATGGCTTCTTGTGGCTCTCCTAGTGTGTCCCAAACTCTTGGGAACAAAGATACGGATTCTGAAAATTCTGGTGTTCATTCTCATACGGCTGAATTTAAGAATCAAAAGAAGGAAAATAATGTTGGAATTGTTGGGGAGAAAGAGGTTAAAGCTCCTCGGGTAAACCTCCTCAAAGATAATAGAAAATTGGAAGAAAACATTAAATTGAAGCCCTTTGAGCTTCAATCGGAAGAAGTGGAATTGAGTGAGTCGAATGAGGACAATATTGAAGACACTTGGGGTTATGGTCTCGTCGAATATTTCGCTGGTAGGTTTCTGGGAAAAGTGGCACTACTCCAATTGTGCGACTCATGGAAGGTTCATTATAAATATTATGTGCACGCAAGTGGTTGGTTGGTGTTCAAATTTGAAACGGGTGTGGATAGATTAAGTGTATTGCATGGGAGTCCATACTTGGTATATGGGAGACCGTTAATGCTAAAAGTCATGCCACGTTACTTTGACTTCAATGACAAAGATGTTAGTACTATGCCTATTTGGATAAACCTACCGGGATTGCCTTTGGAAATTTGGAACACAAATGCCTTGGGTAAAATTGTTTCCAAGGTTGGAATACCCATCTCGACCGATAAGGTTAGGGCAACTAGAGGTCAACTTTCTTATGCAAGAGCTCTAGTCAAAGTTGATGCTTTTATTGAACTTATGCAGGAAGTAAAGATAAGACTTCCAAATGGCTCGTTGAGAGAATAAGAAATTATTTTTGAATATGAACCAAAATTTTATGGTTCTTGTAAAGTATTCGGTCACTCCGCTTTGGGTTGCAACAATAAACTTGCCGAGGGTAAAAAAGATAAAGGCAAAAATGTGGTGAAATCAAAACCCCCCATACGGGTTGCACTTTGGAAAAAAGGACAAGCTAGGAATTCAGTTTCAACCTCAAATTCCCAGCATATTTCGACTAAAACAGCATTTTGCTCACTTGAAAAAGGTGGACAGCAACCTATGGTTTCGGAAGGGCTTGAAAGGCAGCCTTCTAACTGAAATATTGAGCTATCTCAACCTGTTGTTGTGGCCAACCATCTTGGGCAGACCTTAGGCCAGGATGAGCCTCCATTCGTTGAGGTTGTGAACAAGAAGAACATGGCTAATTCGGAGAAGAAAGCTGCACATAAAGTCCCTTCAAAATTTGGGGCAGATTTGCAAGTAAACTCTAAACAGGCAAATTCAAGTAAAGTTAGAAATGAAAAGCTCAAAGATAAGGTCGAGGAGCAAAGAAAATCGGGAACAAAAGTTGACAAGAAAAAGGGTACTTCTCTTGCTTCAACATCATGAAGCTCGCATCTTGAAATATTAGGGTTATGAATCCAACCCTAAAACAAAATGGGATTCGAAAATTTATCAAGCAACATTGCATTGATATCATGGGTATTTTGGAGACGAAATTGGTTGATCAAAAATTGAAAATAATTTTGCGGAATAAATTCGATGGCTTCATGCATGTAAACAAATTTTGCACTCATAGAGCCGGACGGATCTTGATCTTATGGAATCTATCCAAAGTGTTATTGGATGTGATGGAGGTTCATCCACAAATCATTTACTGTAAAGCTACTTGCAATGTAACATCTTTACCTTTGTTAATAGTTTCGTTTATGGATTTCATACTATGGTTAATCGGAGGCCACTTTGAAATAACATAATGGATTTCAACACTAATATTTCGTTGCCTTGGATGATTCTTGGTGACTACAAAAATATTCTAAATGAGAAATGTAATGGGGCGGATGTTACTCCATATGAAATTAAGGATTTTGCTACTTGTTGCCTTCATGTGGGTCTTACGGATGTGCGCTCCATTGGTTGTTATTACATGTGGGCTAATAACTCGGTTTGAAGCAAAATTGATAGGGCAATAGTCAATGATATTTGGGTGCAAAATAGGGCATATGTTGATGCAAATTTTCTACCTTCCGGATGCCTTTTCGACCACTCTTCTTGCATTGTTTCCGTTCATGACTGTGTTGGGGGCGCTAAAAAACCTTTCAAGTTTTTCAACATGTGGACTAAGCATGAGGATTTTCATGATCTTATTTAAACTTGTTGGAACTTTAATTTGCGGGGGATAAAGCAATTTATCCTTTGCAAGAAGTTGAGCAAACTAAAAGGAGCTTTGAAGAAGCTTGATATTAAGCATTTTGGCACATTTCGACTAGGTCATATGAGGGTAAAAATGATTTGGAGGCTGCCCAATTACAACTACATAATCAGCCCATGAATGAAAATCTTCAACTTATGGTTGCTAAAATGAGGAAGAAAGCCGTTGGTTTATATGAAGTGGAACTTAGTTTTTATTATCAAAAGGTAAAATACATATTCCTTAAGCAAAATGATAAATGTACAAAGTTCTTTCACTCGGTGGTTAAAAGGAACTCTAGGAGGAACTTTATACCTACTATTCTTAAGGAGGATGGGATGTATACCACTTCACAAGACCAAGTTGCATTGGAATTTGTCAATTTCTATACTAACTTGCTGTGGAAAAATGTGCCGGTTCGACCGATTGACAAGGACATAATTTGCAATGGGCCTTTGGTATCTTTAAAAAAAGGCAAGGCTTTGGTTCGGGACATTTCGATTGAGGAGATCAAAGAGGCTCTTTTTGGGATTGGAGTTTATAAATCTCCCGAGCCAGATGGGTACACTTCATGTTTTTTCAAAAGCGCATGGGAGTGTACTGAACATGATTTTGTGGAGGCTACTATGGAATTATTTTCATCGGGATCCATCCTTAAGCAAATCAACCATGCTGTCATTGCTTTGGTGCCAAAGTCTACTCATGCACCTAGTGTTGGAGATTATAGACCAATATCTTGTTGTAATGTGATCTATAAAGTGATCACAAAAATCCTTGCATCTAGATTGAGGCCTATCTTGGAGGACATTGTGAACCAAGCACAAGCCACTTTCATTGAAGGTAGGAGCATGACAAAAAATATTCATCTTGCTCAAGAACATATGAGACAATACAATAGAAAGAGGGTAGCTCCAAGATGCCTCCTAAAAATTGATATAAGGAAAGCTTATGATTCTATAAGTTGGGATTTTCTCACAAGTATACTTGAAGGATTGAATTTTCCTTTGGGATTTATTCAATGGGTTATGGAATGTGTTACCTCTCCAACATATTCCGTAGCTTTGAATGGGAGTATGCATGGATTCTTCAAAGGCAGGAAAGGTCTTCGACAGGGTGATCGGTTATCCCCCTTTTTGTTCTTGCTTTATCTTGAATACTTTTCTAAAATGATCAAGACTACTACAAATGATAGTGATTTTAATTATCACCTGAAATGTGGTCCCTTAAAGATAACTCATTTGGCTTTTGCGAATGACTTGATGCTCTTTGCAAGGAGAGATGCTATGTCGGTGCAAATTCTCATGAATTGCCTTGATAACTTTGGTTTTGTATCGGGTTTGAAGATCAACACTTTGAAATCTAGCTTATACACAGCTGGGATTTATGAGCTTGAGCTTGAGCTTGAAAGAATCATGGAACTCTCAAATTTTTCAAAGGGTATTATGCCTTTTCGTTACTTGGGTATTCCTCTTGCTTTGGAAAGGCTCAAAGTGAGTTCTTATGCTCCATTCCTTGATAAAATTGTGGCTTATATTGGAGCTTGGAATCGCTCTTCATTATCTTA
This sequence comes from Olea europaea var. sylvestris, assembly GCF_002742605.1. Classification (NCBI taxonomy): domain Eukaryota; kingdom Viridiplantae; phylum Streptophyta; class Magnoliopsida; order Lamiales; family Oleaceae; genus Olea; species Olea europaea. The sequence goes on from NW_019266669.1 coordinate 110,786, forward strand.
TGCCGGTAAAGTAGAACTCATTAGGGCAGTGCTTCAAGGTGTTGAATGTTTTTGGCTTTCTATATTCACTATCCTGGCTACAATTACTTCAAGGGTTGTTAGCCTTTGTTGAAAATTCCTTTGGGGATCAAAGAAGCCTTTGATTGTGTGGAAGGATCTTTGTCTTCCAAAAGACAAAGGAGGCCTTGGATTAAAGGACTTAAAGAGTTGGAATTTAGCGTTACTTGCTAAGTCCCTTTGGAATATACAACATAAAAAAGACACTCTCTGGATTCGGTGGATTCATCAAGTATATCTTAATGAGACTTGCATTTGGGAGGTTCGTCCTAGAAAAGATCACTCTCCTCTCTTTAAGAAACTGCTGGAAATCAGGGACATATTGCGTAAAAAGGGAGCTGCCCAACAGATTCTTACTAATGGACAGCTTGTGACGTCGAATTTGATGGACACTGGAATAATATCACCTCAGTCTACTGGTTTAGCCCCAAATTACCTTGCTGGGCATGCACAGAAATGGGCCGAACTCGGCAGAATTTGGACAATTTAGTAGACAGGCAGACAGTTCACAACAACAGGCAGTTTTTGGGATTTTTGGAACAATATTTGCGCTGCTCGACACGTGATAAATTGAGAACAAAAATTGCCTATAATTTCTTTAGGCCTAAGGGTACTTTCAAGACTTGGGGAGCCGAAGTTTGGAAACCGTGCATTACTCTAAAGCATTCCTTTTTGCTTTGGTTAGGGGTTCAATCTAAACTCTTAACTAAAGAAAAACTGCAATTTTTGGATATTGTATATATATCTACCTTATGGGGGAATGTTAGACGATGGCTCGGCATCAAGAGATCTATGTCAACACTTGCTAGTGCTCTAAAGTGGTTGAAAAAGGAATCTGGTGTGACATCGTGGCTAAGTAAGGCGAAGAGAATTGCTCTTGCAAGCACCGTATATTACATTTGGTTAACACGGAATAGGAAGATTTTTGAAGATCTTTCGGCCAACTTGGATTGCATTGTGAAACGGATCAAGATACACGTATACAAAGTTATGTTCACTTTGTATCTGGATGTCTTGATCCATTTCAAGTCTTTAGCATTGGGTCATTGACTTTTTATACACTTCACTTATTTTGTATTTTCCGAGTATACCCGGAGTATTTGAATGTGTTATTGACTTTTGATTCATCCGGGAATGTCCAGTGTACTTGTATATGGAACATTTTTTATCAATGATATTTACATTTACCGAAAAAAAAAAAAAAAAAAAGGAAAGTTCATAAAGGATATGACTTTAGTTACGAGAGATTGCATAGTGTCTTTCATAAGATCCAAATTACCATTGCAGATAAACTTGCTAGAATTTCATTGCCATCGAATGGACTTATCTATATCTTAAAAATGTTAGTTACTTGGAGAAATGGGAGTTGTTAGTGAAAGAGTATATGAAAAGAAGGTGAAGAACCATTTGCAAAAACCATGCATTATTATCATTTTTAATTGGAAATAGATACCTCAAGGTTCTAGCCAAAAAAAGAAAGAAAGAAATAAGTGACCTAATGAGAAAGAAATAAGTGACCTAATGGATGATACTTGGAGGGTGCATATCCATACTCGCTTCGTCGAAGTTGTTACATTACTTCTCTGATAATTTCTACTTGATTGGTTCTGATTTATGGCGATAACAAGACTGCCATTTTTGCTCGGAGCTGGTTGTCTTTTCTTGAATACTTGAACATAAAGTACAGCAAAATTGCACATCAGTTAGACACCACCATAGTTAAGAAATCGAGTGGCTACATGGCCAAGCATAAAGGGCTAAGTATACATCCCTCCTCCTCTTCAGCGCCGAAGGTTTAAATATAAAACTACAAAGCTTATCAAAGCCACTGATCACAAAAAACAGAACCGAAAACCAATGTATCTGATATAGTAATCCGCTAAGCAGGCAAAAGTTTGAGTCATCAGTGCCTAGACCATAAAAAATGCAACCAATAGCTTGATTGCAAAGAAGTACGTAGTTAAACACAACCAAGTTCAAGGATTTTTGCCCACAGAATGCACAAAAACAAATAACAGCTTTCTTCAAAAATGGAAATACAGATGTGTTATTAGTCTCCTTGCTCTTGCAGATATTGTATGTGCAGTTGATTATTAAATTGTAACCGGTATATAAATAATAAGTTCTAAACTAATAATTTAGGGGGAGAATATAAAAAGAAAGCATAGCTGGAATTAAATCAAGAATTATGGTTACAGCAAAAAATAAATAAATAAATAAAATATATATATATATATATATATATATATACACACACACGAAATTGACCCAAAAAAAAATATATGATTGAACCAATATATACACTAAAAGTTCAAAAAAGGATGTAAGTTTTTAAAATACCTGTTACATTCTAGAACACGATATGTTACACAGGTACTCAAATTTTAATGGATTCTGTTGATTGGAATAAATATTAATAGATTTTAGTAGATCTCGAGGCCTAAGTAGAAATACCAAGTTTTTTAGGAATTTTAGCTCGCCCCATAGATTTCAATGGATTTCGATAATAAAGTCTATTTTTTTTTTATTTCCATCCATTTTACAAGTACAAATGAAATTGAATTAAATTAAATTAAGTAAGAAATAAACAAGTAAATAATCATAGAATATCTCAATTTCAGTTATCATTTTGAAATTCAAAGTGGGAGATAAAAGGAAATGAGAAATTGACTTCCCGTTCCCAATGAAATTTGGAATTGGATTTTTATTCTAGGTAGCTGAGAATGAAAAATAAATTAGTACATCATGCTTTTAAAACTCTATCCACCAACTAAGCGTGTCTTCAATAATAAGATAATTTGTACATATCTTTGCATAATTCTTGGCACTATTATAAAAACGATTTTATTTTCAGGTTGAATTGATTAATTTCCATTGTTTAGATGGGAACTAATTTTTAGTTTATTGATTTTATTTGCTTTGTTTTGTAGACTGATGAATTAATTCTTGTAAATGACAAAGTTATAAATTTTCTTTAATAAACTAGAAGGTTATGAATTTTATTTTCTGATAAAAAGTTATAACTTTTCTTTTTTTGAATGATCTATTAAGAAGTTATATCATTTTATCATAACCATAACAAATTCATTAAAATATACAGAATAGAATTATGTAAAAATCTTTTAAATTTTGTAGGATTCTATTCAAATCCATGAAAATTATAAGAATCCATTAAACTTTGGATTGAGTGGATGTTTGTTCATGCTTTTGTTTTCCTGCGCTGAAATACACAACGCCTAACACAGTCATTGGACCGTGATTCGTTACCGTTTTTGATATGAGCCATGGAAAATTTTCTGGAACATAGAACAAGTCGAGAAAAATAAAAGAACCTAATAAATATATAAAGACCCGACCATTTGTGCAGTAGAAATATAGACAACAAATATGAAGACTATATATGGGTTGTATGCCTTATGTTGGAGCCCGAAATCCACCTTAATAAAATATAATGTTTTCAGAACATCTAGTCCACACTAAAAGTTTAGGTCGGACTACTGAGATCAGCTCGGTCTCATGATCGTTGTAATTTCAGAGAACATGATAATTGCAGATTCTTTGTCATACTGCTAAACCACCTAGCTCATCAATCAATGAAGGACATTTGACAAAAATGACGTCATCGCCTCCTTTTTTCCACCAATCAGCTAAGAGCTCCTTATTCGATGTCAGCTCAACATTTTCTGATAATACAATAGGGCCGACATCATGATGATTTGATAGTAGCCAATCCTAACGGCCAATCAGAAACAAGATCTCCCACTATAACTGATTTGATTGACAAGACTGGAGCCGGTCAATGAAGAGCTCATCCTCTCTATAAATAAGGATCAATAGTCCTCTCCAAAGGCATAGCTTGGCCTACCTCGTGATTTAGGATAATACACTCTCATTTTCTACAAATCTCTGTATGAAATGTTTATGTACTTGGTTTTCGAGGCAATTATCAAATAATACCCATTTTGAGTTGGTCAAAAATTATGATCACAATTTTTTATGTCAGCGCCTTATGAAATTCAAATTCTTCTTTTCATCTTCAAAAGTGGACAGTGGATGTACTTTGTGAAGTCTTACATATGAGCCGTGCTACTTGGTTGAATAAAGAGAGCAGTGTGAACGGGAATGCTAAAATTAAGGAAACAATTGGATTGAACCCCTCAGATAGCCCATTCCTTCTCTAAATCCAGCCCATAACAATTAGCCTCAATCCAGTGATTGATGCATTTAGTACTGCGGCCTCTAAGCCACATTACTAACTTTTTTTTCCAGAATCTGGACTTTATTTGAAAGGGAAAAGGGGACATACCTAAATCAGATATTTACTATACTTCATTTCATTTTTAAGAAACAAATTTTAAAAGTTCAAAATTCACGTGATAATTTATAAATATTATATATAAAATAAACTCTAATAAATATACATCCTAAAAAAATGTTTTCAGTTTATATTCCCAACAATACTCTCCAAAATAACAAATCGTGAAGATTGAGAAAAGCCACAGAGACCCTTCTGGAGCAAATATTCTCCATTACCTCCGTCAGAATCTGACCATTTGAAAATTATCAGACTATTGAGGTCACAAATTGGAAGCTATCAAAAAATCAAACAAAAATAGAATCTACAGAGAACTCGTCCAAGAAAATAACTTTTATTCTCACCATCGAAATCTGATTAATTGAAATTTGTACGGATGATTGAGAACACAAATTGAAATAAAGCAAAAATCTACGGAGAACTCGTCAAGCAAATAACTTCGATTCTCACTGTTGAAATCTGGTTAATTGACACTCGTCGAACGATTGAGGTAACAAATAAAAAGTTGTCGGCACTATGTATTAAAAAAATTTAAAGCATCGATCAAAAATTGAGGTCAAATAAATCAATGGCCAGTGATCAGTTTTATTTGATCTGTGACATGTAGACATTGATTTATTACATATGCAATATGACATGATATGTGATATGTGACCTGTAATATACAAACTATTACTTGAACTTGAACATGTAACCTATTATCGGTGCACAAAGACATGTTTGACATATGATCTGTGATCAGTTAATTTTGATCTATGACATATACAATATGACATGTGACTATATAAAGTGTGATCTGTGACCTATGAATAATATGATCTATGACATGTAAACATTAATATATTATCTATGCAATATGACCTATGATTTGTGAATTGGTGCCTATAACATATAACATATGACCTGTGAACTAGAAAGAAGTAAAAAATGAATCATATTCCCACAATTTAAGAAGATGCGCGAGATCTAGAAATCTCCTTTTCGGTCCCATTGGCGTGCATCCAGTAGGAATTGAACCTACGAATTTGCCAATTATGAGTTGCTCCTCATTCTTCGAGAATCAAAAAGTGTGAAAAATGATTTTCTTTTGTGGTTCAATTCCTATTGGATGCACGTCAATGGAACCCTCCAATAAGTCTGTTGGAATTGACTTTGTATCAATGGAATCTCATCATCCATATCAGTGCAAAAAGACATGACATATGATTCATAACCAATGTTGGCTTTGATCTTTACCTATACAATATGATATGTGACCTATAAACATAATCTATGATTAGTTCTATTTGATTTGTGATTTGTAGATATTTATTTGTGACTTATGCATAATGACATGTGACCCATATACCGACCATAACCAGACCCATATCCAGAAACTAAACCACCACCAGTACCAATGCTCATTCTCCTCCATTACCACTGTCTCCTCGACCTCCACTCCACTATTGTATTTTTTTATCTTTAGAAATTGTTTTTCATAAACACACATTTATTTAAGAACAAATACAGAATTACGAACACATAATCTCTACCAACAAGCATTGCGATAACCACCGACAACAATCACTATAATTGTTTTGTCGATGCTGCTTCCATCACCACTACCAACACTATCCCCACCACCTTCTTGCCCTCACATCCCTAAACATCTCCAACACCACGCACCAGTTACCACCAAAATAGCAACACCACCCATATAGCATGCACCATTTGTTGCACTTTGATCTCTCAAACTCGTTTTTTATTCAATTTATCTCATTTTTTATATCTTCTAGGCCCTTCGTCTTCCAATTCCATCTAAATGACTCCACACTTTCTCCAATAATAGATATTAGGTCCGAATCAACTATTAGCACTTTGTGATTTAGTCCCCAAACTTTGGATTCAGTTCGTTTTGGCCAAATTTTCAATGCTTTTGTTAACTTCCATCGTTTTTCATCGAGATACACACAACAAATGAAATATATACAAAATTAACCCTCAATTCATTTAAAATAACAATAATTGCTCTAGTTTAACGACTGTGATAAGTGTAATAAATACACTTATCATCCAGCACCTTCTCGATATCCTTAACGTATTTGTAAGTCCATTCAATTACCTGATTTTGCTTATTCTTGTTATTCTGAGTCTTTTTGTTGTTTTCCAATCTCTATTCACAAGCTTTCTAAACCAACTTCCTGTAAAGAAGTTATTCTAAATCCTCTTTGGCAACAGACTATGACCGATGTACTTTCCACTCTAAATAAGACAAACACTTGGGACTTGATTGCATTATCTAAAGATAATTATGTTATTAGTTGTCGTTGGGTTTATAAGATTAAAACTAAATCTATTGGTTTAGTTGAGCGTTACAAGACTATATTGATTGCTAAAGGTTTTAATCAAGAGTATGGTTTGGATTATGAGGAGACTTTTGGTCCTGTTGCTAAGATAACTACTGTCCGTACACTTATTGCGATTGCATCTGGTCATCAGTGGAGACTCTCTCTCAGTTGAATGTCAAAAATGCTTTTTTAAATGGAATTTTCAAGCAGAGGTTTATATGGTCCCTTTTCCTGGTCTCTCTCACATTCTTGGATAAATTTACAAGTTCAAGAAGGCACTTTATAGCCTCAAACAAGCACCTCGTGCCTGGTTTAAGAAATTCTCCACTATTGTTGCCTCTCTTGATTTTACATCAAGTTATCATGACTCTGTTATATTCTTCAGATGCACTTAAATTGGTTACATTTTACTTTTATTGTATGTGGATGATATGATTATTATTGGTGATGATATTGATGGGATTGTTGATTTAAAATTAGAATCATTTTGAAATGAAGAATGTAGATGCATTATCTTATTTTTTGGAGATCGAAGTGGTGACTTCATCTGCTAGAGGTTATCTTCTCAATCAATCCAAGTATACTTTGGATGTTATTGAGCATGTTCGTTTTATTGATACTAAACTACTAATACTACTCTTGAGTCCCATGCTCGTTATTCACCCGTTGATGTATACCATTACCCAATCCTACTCTATATCGCACTATTGTTAGATGTCTAGTTTGTTTCACCATCACACATCTCAATATTACTTATGATATTCACATTGTTAGTCAATTTATCTCAGTTCCTACTACAGTTAGCTGGGCAGTTGTTGTTCGTATTTTGTGCTATCTTTGTGGTACTTGCTTTCAGAGTATTTTATTTCCATTAACCTCTTCTTTAATGCTCCGTGCATTCTTTGATACTGATTGGGCAAGTAATCCTACTGATCGCAAGTTCACTACTGACTTTTGTATATTTTTAAGTAACTCTCTTATCTCTTGGAAGAGTAAGAAACAAACTATTGTTTTTCGTTCCTTTGTTAAGGCAGAGTATCATGCTATGACATCCATAACCACTAAGATTGTGTGGTTGCATTGGTTACTTGCAGACAAGAGTGTCCACTCATCCTCTCAAAACCCTATGTATTGTGATAATAAAAGTACTATTCAGATCTCTCGCAACTCTGTGTTCTATGAATTCACAAAGTATATTGAGATTGACTGTCGTCTGATTCACCATCACATGCAGACTGACATAATTTCCCTACCTTTTGTCTCTTCATTATTGCAGTTTGTTGACTTCTTTCATGAAATCTCATCCAGTTCATCGTTTCCAATTCTTGCTTGACAAACTCTTGCTGCTTCTTGCAGTAGCATCATGAATTTGATAAGGGATGGTAGGAATAAAATATGGTAACACAATACTATTATAAAGTGTAATATTATTTGATAATAGTAGTTTCCTTTTTTGTGGTAGGATTCTTGTAATATTTAACCAAATTGTTTCATTATTAAACCTAATTCTTATTTTGTGGCTTAAGTTTTTTTGTTCTTCTCCTTCTTCTCTTTGTTTTCGCTTTATCGAATGAATTTCACATTGGTTTATACAACTATCAATCCAAAATCAAGTTCCAGTGAAAGTACTATTCATTTCAAAGCCAACCTTTATTGAAGATTTGTTTGTTAAAGATTTTGTGATTTCTTTATCAAAATTATTTTCAACTACACATTCTACATGACTCACAACTTTTTCTCACTTTCTAATTACACATTTTTTTTAAAAATCATAATTTGTGCCAAACTAACTTCAAATAGGTCCACACAACGTTCAAGTGGTGTTTTGCATAAGTTCATTAAGCTTTTAAAATTTGTTTGCATTCTAGTTCCTTAAAATTCGATTTTCATGTCATGTTGTGAAAGTCGTGTGTAACTCTCCCTCGCAAGGTTACTTTATATTTTTCAATTACGATATCTTTTTGTAAAGAAGTTATGTATCTATCTAATTGTGTGCATTTCTTTTAAAACCCATAAAAACAATTGAAATTATTTTCTTTGAATTTTTCTCTCAAATTTGGATTGAGATAATTACTCTAGCTATTTTGACGAGAAAAAAAAATTAATATTACAATCTTGAAATATGCCTCTCAGAATTTTATTAATTGATGTTATGAAAATTAATAAACATACTTTACTAGGTTCACAGAATTGATTATCTTGTTTGATTATATGCTTAAATGCAAAACTTTTTAAGTTACTTATTTTTATCAAATATGTTTTTTAAATTTACATTTTATGCTAATGAATTTTAAAAAAAAAAAATTAATGTGACAAATTAGGCCTCACAATCCAAGTGGGGTACAAAGTCTAAAATGAAAATTTTGCAATATAACCTCACAAAAAAAGAGATTTGGTTGTTGATTTAATATTTAACTGAATTAGAATTTCACATTACCTACCTCCTCACCTAACCGCTCACCTTCTCACCTAACTAGATTCATAGGTGCTTTGGATGTCGACAACATTGGGGGGACAATACAAGATATAGGGGCTATTCTAAAGAAACGCAGCCTCCCTGACCGAACCCCACAAACCGGGGATCCCATGGTTTTTTAGCATAATCCAAGATATAGTCATTCATAAAAAAGTTGGCAGGTTTTGATGATAGCACATGAAATACGTTGTTGAAAAGTTGTGAATTTATGACTTTTACTCTCAACTTTTTAGTAACTGTTTTAGATAATAAATGACAACATTTTTTCGAATTACATGCATACAAATTGCAAAAGTTCATTTGCAAGTTCTAGAAATTTTCTGAAAATCATTATCAAATTGGTCCAAAAACTTATCAGATAGGGGACTACGAGTTTTAAAGAATACGACATTTGATTTGGCCATTTGACATGTGGTTGAAGAACAAACGAATCCACCGATTTTGCATCATCAAATAAATGATACGTTTACTTTCAATTTATTTATCAACAGACTGGTAGGTGGGAGACAGAGACGTTAAATAACATAAATTCATTTAAAAAAAAAAAAAAAAAGGATCCCGATACAGGGACTACATGGAATCAACTACAGATTTTTTTGGTTTACTGTCGTACTTCGCAAACTTTTAAATTTATTTAGGATGTTTATATATTAATAATAACTTAATCCTTGTGTGAAGTTAATGACTTTTTTAAGAATTTGTGATTAAAAATAGAGTAAAATTATAAGAATATATAAAATATGATCCCCCCCCCCCCCCCGCCGAGAATTTATGGTTAAAAATGAGTAAGATGAAAAGGTAATTTTGAAAAAAAATTATTCTCAAACGGGTGCTTAATAACTATTGTCATATTATTGATATAAAAGATTATGATGAATAATTGAAAGATAGAGCAAAAAACCTAATATTAAAATTCAAATTAAGAAATCAATTAGAAACTTTTAAGTTAAGTTGACTTGTCCCACCAAACAACGCACCGTGCATGCTGGTCAATGTAGACTCGCCTAGCTTGACTTGCGACCCACCTCGAGCGAGCTATCAAGCAACTCAGACGAGTGTTTTGCAGCTCAGCTCACTCTCGTAGCTCGGCTTGCAAGTGCCGCAAACAAATGGAGCTGTACTAATATGCTTGTAAAAATTTGAAATCTTACATCCATTTTGTCTTACAAAGATAAACTTGTTTTTATTTTCACACAGATTAAGAAAATATAATTGATATAGTTGGAAATATAAACTTTTCTTAATATACTCCCGTTGAAATTTTGCTGGAAATTTTGTGAATGGAAAATTAAGCCAAAATTTAAATCACTTAGATACGTGAACTTTTGGAAAAGTGCGTAAAATATTATGAAATATTCAATAAATTATTTGGCTAAAAATGTGTTTTTCTATATGAAAGATTATGACTTTTGGCATTATCATTTTTCAAGAGACGTGTCTCTTTAAACATTGAGACTAATTCCAATGGTTTTGTCTCTTTCATAGGTTGTGTCTTTTGAGACAAACATTTTCAACATCTATATATTGACCTCATATGTTTGGATTTATCTATTCAGAAATTTCATTCCATTCCATATTTTACACTTTACTACGCATAAAACACTTTGAAGAACTGATTATATTTTGTATCAAAATCATGGTTATAGTAGAGAGGAAATTTCTTTCGAGTTCGTTGGTCGAAACCATTTGGAGTGCTCCTATAGCTTGATATGGTCGTTGTATTTTGGGAGATGATTGTTGGAAAACCGTTAGCATCGATGCGGGGCAAATTCATTTTAAGGAAAGAGTTATACTTGCCTCGGCCAATCACATCACTTGCATCTAATTTTTTTTCTTATTTCTGATTTTCATTTCTTCATATTTGATTTCAGAAAATGATTAATTTTATTTATATGATTTATGTGAGGTTTAATATGAAGAATCATATGTTTTAATTCAAGAATGGAAATGGTCATATTCGATAATCATTGATTAGTTTCTCAAACTCCATTTCGGTAAGTCGAAACCTTGTTTTGATTTCCTGAACGTGTAAGTTACGTTTGTGAATACAATATGCACATTTGAACCGGTGTATTCCCCAACAACTCCTACTTTAAATAATGATTTAGTAGTATGTTTATGGATGACAAGACACATTAAACACAAGTATACTAGAAAATTAAGAAATTAATAATACTCTCGACAAGAAAAATGATATATAACTTGGAACAGACAAAAGGGAAAAATAAATCTATCGTAAAATATTTTGGTAATTATGGAAGTGTAAAATCGCAGAAAACACCATCCATCAATTTTGTTCATGTACCACTCTAACATTCCTGTGCAATTTGCAAGAAGAATTAAGCTAAGTTGTCCGAAAGAATTTGACACACACATTGATCGACGCTCACATGCGTGTGGGAACCGCTTGAATAAAAATGTCAAAAATGAATCTCCTCACTGTAGGGAAGGTACACCCTCACTAACAGCATGGCATGATTAAGCAAGAATGCATGTGATTTCAGGAATCTACGTACCTCATGTCCTTTTTCTTTTTGTGTTTATTTGTCCTTTTTCTTTCACTTCTTAACATTTAAGCCTAGGTTTTGTTGGGAATTCAAATCATGTCTTTAGTAAATTTTGATAAAAAATTTGTGAAATGTGTAAATGAAAGATTATGGATCCCTTAAAATATGTGATGAAAATTAATTGTTGAAAAAAAGTTAACTATAAATAATGCGGGACAATATCCATAGAAAATCCAAAACCAATTAGGAAAGGAAAAAAATAAGATAAACATTATTTCCTACTAGGAAGCTTGCATTTAGCTTTATCTTTTCAAGTTATATTTAGTTGTACTAGAATTTTTATCTTTTATTTAATTAGGACTATAGTTTCTTTATTAATTAGAATATAATTATTTCAATTTTCTAGTATTAGTAAAAATAGGTAATAATCTTGCTTATATTGTACATTTTTTTTAATTTATTGGTGGATTCCAATATTTATTTGATGAATTCCAAATAATATTCACGTCCGTTCGAGCAAAATTCAAGCAAACACTAATTCGTATGTTATGAACAAGACCCTTTTATTATTATCTACATTTCCATCCTGCGTCAATTAAACAACACACAAATATCATAGTTGATATAGTCGAGAAAACTTTATCACTTTAGTAACGTTTACCATTATTTAACAATTCATTTTCTTTAAAACACACTTTTAACTAAACATTTTTACAATAAAATATTTTTCATATAAATTTAAAATTTTTCGTATTTTTTAACCACACATTCACAAAAAAATAATTATTTTAAAACTTATTTTCAAAAGAAAAACTCTTTTTAATGGGCATTAAACAGGTACAACAAAGGCCAAAGGGATTAGATATAAAATAGTGGATAGGCAAATGCAACTCTTATATTATTTTTAAAATAGATAATTTATTTATTCATAACTTATCAAATAAAAATTTATTTGTTTCAAATCTAACTAACAAAGGTGTCCTGAATTTTGTTAAGTATTTGTGACAGCAATTTGATTGACGGTGCCATTTTAACGACACGCATTAATGTTACCATTTTTAGTTAATATTGCAGTATTATTTCCGTGCATACTAATTTCATTCACTGATGGGACAATATTCTAGTACCAATTTACCATGGCTGGCAACCTTTATGGTACTCTGTGTCTAGACCATCTTCACGAGGAAATGATTAATTATCAAAAGAAAAGCTCCAAAGATGAGAAATCAAGAGACATCGGAATTATGCATATAGTTAAAGATAATATTTATAACTTCGACGCTTTTGGATGGAACAATTCACCTGATATCATGACCATGGCCTATCATGAAATGCCCCCCTGAATAGGACTAGACATACATATTTATTTACCATATTTTTATTTATTTATTTTCGTCAGTCCCTCATTAATCCTCGTCCAAGTCACGTCAACTCCAATTCATCGGCTTGCCCGTGGAATCCATGGGTTAGCTCCTTGTGTTAAAATCGATCAACTTAGCTGAAACTCCATTCCTATGCATCCTCTTGGAATCGTGGGCTACGTCGTTAATTAATCTTTTGCACTCTCTATGCACTACGGTGGAGGGCCGAATCAAGAATTTTTACGATCTCTTTCGTGGTCAAGCTGGATTTTTCCTCCATCTACAAAATAAGAAGTTCAATATAAATTAATAATTTGAAGAAATAATAAATCCACGAGCATTGATAGAGTAATTACCTCAGTAATAATGTTTATGTCAAAGGCGAAATTTCCGAATGGCGTGACATTAGTATATATTACAGTAAGATTGAGCTTCTCAACCTCACATAGTATTTTCGACAGAACCCCTTTGTGTTTCTTACTGTGGATACTGAGATGAATGTGGTTGTTGCACACTCTAGCTTCTATTTCCGGCAAATGCTGTTCGCAGGAACTGTTACTCTCATAGGACGATCCCTCGTCTTCCATCTGAAGCCTCGATCTCTTGACAATCACAGATTCCAGGTTCTGTTTTGCTGATTGTTCCTCAAGACTGTGCACACGCTCTTGAAGGTGTTTCAAATACTTGATAGCATCTCCCAGTACAGAGTTTTTATCCATCTGCAATGTCAATATCATATGCTCGTCAAAATTTATCATTATTACTTTTTTGAATAGACCAGTAATTATACGGAAAATTAAAATGAAAAATGAAAAAAGTTAATGAAATATTCAGTACCTTCTTCAGGCCAGGAACAATTGTTGAAAGAGCAACAAATTGCTGGCTGAGCTGCTCACGCCGCTTTCTTTCTGCAATTATGTGATCGTAGGTTTGAGATGGCGGCCTAACCCGGCTGGTTTTCTTTGTTGTTGGGGCGCTTTTAGTAGGCTCGACAGGATTTCCTAAAATTTCAGAAACTGCTGCCTTTTCTTCGCGATTCAAGGAGCTTAGGTTCAGTGGTTGAGGACTTTCGGGAGAATTGAAGCTGCCAAAATTGAGAATGATTGGAGTAGAAGAGGGATCAAGATTAGGCCTAGAAAAGTTATAATTGTCAGGCTTTTTCTGCTTGGATGGTGGTTCCATGGCCACTTCATTTTTTTCCATGCATGATGAAGTGCGCAAATCGGTGGAAGAGCTGCTACTCCGAATCAGAGTTGATGAGCAATTACTTCGTGGAGACAAAGTCGGGGATTCTTCTCCAAGAAGTGCAGCCAAATCTTCATCAAATGACTCCATGAAACCACATTGATCCTCGAAAATTAAATTTTCCACTCCCTGTAGAATTAATCAGTTACAACATTGTAGCATTACAAGTATTATTGGATTACTTTAATCTTTTTTATGCTATAAGGATATGGTGAATTATAACCACAAATTAATGACAGTCAGTGACCCTGCATTACTGACTCAATCCTTGATGCTCTTAGATTTGGCATTATATAATAAAACGATGTAGTTTCTAATTACCAGCTCTGAGAACCACGGGGCATTTGAGAAATCCATTGACTAAGCTCCTTTTTTCTTTTATTTTCTGCACTAGCACCACCATATACGAAGAGAAACTGCATATTGAGGAGGACAAGTAAATTATTCAGAAATACGTGAAAAGCTTCTCGCATGAGGAAAATACAAAGTATAAAATATTTTGGGCTCCTCTGAAGAAGGTTCAAGAGAAACTGAAGAATATACAATTATTATAAATGTAAAAAGAGACAGATTTCATGCTTAATTACCTTCTTTGCCAGCCTCACTATTATTCCAAGCCTTCTCTCTTTATATAGAGACGTGCTATCAGCTCTGGAGTGATAGTGTACGATATCAGCTTTCACCTCCCTTGTGTACATACGATGTATAGTACAAGCTACTGCATACAGAAAAATACGTACTCAGGACCACACTTGAGATTTTTGGAAGTTTAAGCTTTGCCAATGTTTGGGGAAGATTAAAATCGGTTTTTCAGCAAATTTTTATAAAAGTTAATGAAATATTCTTCAAAAGGCGTGGATCCCGCGAAATATGTTATTAAATTTAATTATTAACTTTGACTTAAATTAAAATATACATTTTAATCTTCACCAATCATGGACTTCATTTGATGCCTTCTATATTCACTTTATGAGTTTATCTATATATATAAATGTTTATACATTAATAACATGAGGACCCTCACCTATGCGAGGCCCTGAAGGGCTGCCCTGAGTATATCAACCTTCCCATTCAGTAGGTTATAGTTGTGAATGTGGATTAATCTATCTCGACAAAGAAAAATGACAAAGAAGTTGACAGATGTGTTGTAGGAGAGGATGAGTAGATAAAAAAAATTGACTGTATTTAAAATTGTTCAATGATAAAATGTTATGTAATATTATGTCAAAAATTATGTCAATCATTAGGTCACTGTAGCATAATTGTTATGAATGTATTATGTATATAAGCAAATCAAACATCAACACGAGCATTGTGGGTTACTGGGTTTATCTTGCTCTCGTCTTTTTTGGGTAATTGACGTAAAGACTTAAGAGGAGACAATTTTTGTGGATCCCTTGGTTCAACTTGACATGAAAATAATTACTTGTTCCAAGAAGTCGTACGTCTGATACCCTTCCAGAAGCTTTGGTGGGTATTGTGCCATGTGATGATTAGTCCCATCCTATTATTTCAATTTATAAGTTTTGAAATAATATTTTTTTTAAAATGTGTAATTGAAAAAAAAAAATGAAAAATTTTCGATTTATTTACAATATCATTTTATGAAAAATTGTATGGTTGAAAATAAGAAAAAAATTATAATTTGAAATAATGGAAGTCAAATGGGGCTATCAAAAGTTCCGTACCATAAAAATACGTTTGGTTCTTAAACTATTTCTATTTAATATAGTGATATATTAAAAAAAATGTAAGTTTAATTTATATTTCCAACTATATTAATTATGCTTTCTTAATATTTGTGAAAATAAAAACAAGCTTATCTTTATATTTCTTAATTATTACTATTATTTCTTGATATGACCGAGTGTAATAAAAGTCATAATTCATCCATTAATGGAACTTCCTAGCTCAATCAAAACTTAATTGTGCATTTTCTTTCAAGAATGACATTATTGAAAGAATGACATTACAAATAATATCGAGCAAATAATAAACCTCGCGGGTCCCATTAACCCTAATAAGTATTTTTTCTGACGAAGTCTTGGTCACAAGTGCCAAATTAGCTCAGAAATTTTAATCGATGAGTCATGCCTAGATTGATTTTGACAATGATGTGATATTTAGCAGATGATATCATGATGATCTATACTTAACATGTGATTAATTTACTGGAGATGAGTAAATACTTGGGAAAATGAAAATATATAATACCTTGATTCCATACGCTTTTCGTCAATTCAGAATATGTAAAGAGAGCCCCCAGGGCACATCCGAGTTGGTTGAACAATCACTTCGTTGGGACGCTGGAAGCAAGGGTGGGGAGTTCGATTCCTGGAGTTAACACTGGGAGCCATATGGAGAGGAAGCCATTGGTGTGAACAAACGCCCAGTGAGGAGAGCTCTCTTTGCGGAAGGAGTCCAAATGAGTTGTGGGAACCTGGGAGCCAACAAGGGCACATCCTGCGATTTACCTCTCTGAGCAGCTGAGGGGCCGGAGGTTCAGGGACAAGGATCTAGTCGGACGCAAGCCCGGACACCTTGTAAAAAAAAAAAAAAAAGAATATG
>NW_019266669.1:129134-162605 GCF_002742605.1 Olea europaea var. sylvestris
GTCCTAAATGAACTCAGATGGCCAAATGAACTAGTCACATCATCTTGTTTCCAAAATGGAATTATGGGCTTAAATCAGAGTTTGGATGCTCTCTCTACATTATTTCTTTTTTCCATTTCGATCCAATCTTATTCAATCGATACAATAATCTATTTTACGTCACTAAGTTGGTACTCTCTTCAACCTGAATCCTATTTACTCGAGCCCATTACCTTTCTTCCACACCCAACACCTTGTCATTAATAGAATTGAGCATCGTAGACTCGTAGTACCTGCAATCATCTCTCCCACCATTGAAGAAGAGGTCACATGCATGTAACATTTTTTTTAAGTGTGCAAGTAATATACATATGGATGAGAATAGAGCCAAGATTTGTTAATATTGTGGCTCGTCTAATTTTTTGAGGTCAATAATTATAATTCGCACGTTCTCAAAATTATATAGAGATTAGTCCCAAATTTGTGGAGGAGGGGTTTCAATAGTACAGCAATAATTCCAAGCTACACAATACGACATTCAAGAATTTACAAAAACGAATTCACGTGATAGAATGACCACATTGAGCATGGTGTGGACCGATTGCAACCCAAGAATGGAGCAAATTTATCACCTTTCGAACTGATTGACAAAAGTGGACCTTGTTTTATAAATCGCAGAAATTTTTTGTTTTTCATGTAATTAATTTTGATTCTTTGCATCCCAAAACAGAATTTTTGGTCCGTTGAGAAGAAAAATGTACAAAAGAATTAGTTAGCCATATATACTTATATGACCTAAAATGGATTTTCACGTGTTGTCTACATAAAAAGCAACATTCAATTAGCTTTTCAAATGGTTATCGATTATCTATAAAAATTTATTTTCTTCGATGCAGATCTTTCGATAGCTGTCAAGATAATCAAAGTCAATTAATTTATTCATAACTTCATTTTATATGTGGGTCATGAAATCTTGTTTCAACATATCGCATATAATACCGACATAATACAGAACAAAGTGCTTACCAATCATCATTGATGTGACATTAACTTATTTGATATCACTGTTTTAGAGGTAAGCAGTTATTATAAATAGCATTATTCATATCGAATACAGAAGAACCTTTGGAAATATTGCAGTGTAAAATGTGGGAAAGCAAATAGTACCATAGAACATATTGCAGTGCAGTATTTCGTTGTACGCATAGTTGAAAATCAAGTCCAAGAACCTGGAGTGAATTTTAGTTTAGTCATAATTTTTTTTTTTAAATAATGATGTGAAGGATGAAAGCTCACATGACTTTATTTGGTACACTTGAACAGCTGCCATAGACAAAACATCCATGTACAGAGTTGTACCATCTTAAAAGAGAATCGTTGTAATTTCAAGTCTAGTAATTAGAAACATGAATTTTATAGTTTCAGACTTTCAGTGACCTACAACCTTATCACGTGTCTTGTCTAAGTGATGCTAATTCCATATAGACCCTCGAATCTCAAATTAATAAATAGAGGAAATGAAGCCCCGGGCATAATTTAGTGGTGCAAAGGATAGAAGTGAAGTTATCTCAAATCTTGTTGGCAGTCATAGTGTGGGGGTTCGATTCTTAAAACATGAAATTGGACTTCTTGTAGGCGCAGTGTACATGCAACTCTTGTTCCCTGACCTGTTGGAACACATCCCACGATTTACCTCTCTCACAAAACTCTAGGGGCGGGCCCGTGAGAACCCTCGAGGATGGGGTTCAACTTTTTTTTTCCTTTTTTAATAAATAGAGGAAATGAAATCATTTGGCGTGGAGATTTAAGAATTGTGAATGATGAAAATTTGATCAAATTGAATGAGAATGGTATTGTGATCAACAGTTGCATCAGATAAATCCAGTGATTGTTCTGTTTGGTAGTCATGGAGTGGTGATCCAAATAAGCCCTTATAAACAGTGTTCTAAAATGCGTAATGCGTGACGATGCGTTAATGTGAAACTAAAGCAATGCGAGATTAGATGAGACAAATGCGTAAAAAAGCGTTAAAAAGTTTTTTCTTATTTTAATATTATTTTAAATTTTTAATCAATAAAAAAATTATTTAATAATTATAACTTTTAACTTAAAAGAATTGTTCAAAGAAAAAACCTAATAAGACATGCATTGGCGCCTTAGCGTCTCTTCGTGTCTGTCGATCGCGTCCGTCGACCACCAAATAAGGCGCCAACCACGCGGTCGACAGTCAAATAAGGCGCCAAGTGCTTGGCGCCTTAGCCTCACCTCGTGCCAATGCGTGTATTAGCGCACTATTCAGAACACTGCTTATTAAAGAGGTTTGATCATTCAATCGATACATTTTTACTCAACATGCGAGTTTACATGAATATGAATAAGGAGGAGACATGTTCGTGGAGAAATGCTAGTGATCCAAGTGTTGGAAAGTACTCGCTAAGCTAAAGACGGAGCCCGGGGGGGGGGGGGGGGGGGGGGGGGTTTAAACTTTGATTGTAAATTTGGCGGGAAAATTATAGTTATGATATAAAACTTTTCGTTTATTAGTAGAGTTTGCCTAAACTATTCATTTGTGCCATCGTGAGTACCAAATTTTAAAAAAATTTGCACTTAAGGTTTAAATGGATGATTTCTGTTAGCTTAATCGTTAGTTGATCCAATAAATTGACTTTTACCAATTTTATAAGAGGTAAAATTGTAATTTCGAAATAAAATTAAAAAACGAGAAAAACAAAAAATAAATAAATAAAAAGCCATTCACTGTTCATCTTCTCCACACCCCCCACCAACCCCAACACCCCCACACATACCCAAGCCCAAAAACCGTTGAATGAAATCTTCTTCCCCTTCTTCTTTCAAGCACCCATCAGACGAGGACCAAAAATGCACTGCCAAAAATTCACCTTCATATTTTCTGATACTGGCTCTTTCTTCCCCTTTCGGTTTCGTCCACAGCGCCCCATTTCTCAGAAACCAGTCAATTTCAAAACCCAACTTCATGTTACTCACAACAGCAACTTCAAATATTATTCGTGAATTTCATAGCTCCATTGATAATTTTTTTAAATGCTACATGCTTTCGCATCCCAGATTCCCATAATGCTTTTGTTGATAAATTTCTTTCATTTTCTTATCGTCTTTCAAGTTGCCACCAAGTAATTTTAGCTCTTTCTGAATATGTAAATGGGTACACTTTTAGTCCGCCATCGGCATTGAAATTAGGGTTCTTCAAGTTAATGTAATCGAGAATTAATTTTACTGATTAAGTTTGCTAGTTGGAACATCGATTCAAAATTATGTTTGTAATTTGGAAAACTTTATAGATTGTAGATTTATGCAGGAATGGTGTGTGGGGGTGGGGGTGGGTGTAGGAAGGAGAAGATGAAAAGTGAATGGCTTTTGATTTTTTGTTTTTCTTGTTTTTTAATTTTATTTCGAAGTTATAATTTTACCCCTTATAAAATTTGTCAAAGTCAATTTATTGGGTAAACTAACGGCCAAACTAACAAAAACCATCAATTTAAACTTCATGTGCAAATTTTTTAAAGACTTGTTACTCACGGTGGTACAAATGGAAGGTTTAGACGGACTCTATTAATAAACGAAAAGTTTGGTACCGTAGCTGCAATTTTCCCTAAATTTGGATGTCAAATTGAAATTATTTAAGTTCAAAGCTTTTGTTAACAGTAAATAATGGCATCGGACAGGGATGCATTTAGAATTGAATCCAAGATGGGGTTACAAAATTTCAAACCAAGCTGCTACGTGGGAAAAAAAATTTACACATAAAAAACTGATTTTTTTTTTTAAAATGAAAAATACCACTGGACCTGAGTTGGAGGGGCTACAGCCCACCCCAGTCCCCTAAATCCGTCTTTGGCATCGGATACTATTTTTTGAGGAAATTACATAATATCAGGGGTTTAAAGATCGTAATTCCAAAAGCGTTCGGCTATAAAAAAATGATATTCAAATCAAGGACACCTCGGTCCTGTTGACAGGGCCTGTCTTGTTTGAATGGCAATACCCATTCCAAAATCAGGGATGAGGTTCATTATTCAAAAATCAGATATTAACATAATAATTATATACGAAATGTTTTCACCTAATTCAATTACAAACCCTAATTCTATTTCATTATTCTCACTCTCCCTCCCCATCTTCTTCCTCTCATTCTCATGCCTTCCTCTCTGTCAAACACCATCGTCGCCGCCATCGAAGCACCCAGCGATGAAATCGCACCATCACCATCACTTAGCAACATCGCACTACTTGATGAAGAGATCGAAGTCTTTGTGCATGGAAGTGCAGGGGCAGTGATCTGAAATCTCCGATTGTGGCATTTTTTCAACGATTTTCTGTGGCCCATGGTTTGCGCGACAGCGACAGCGGTATGGCTCGGAGATGGCAAGGCTATGAGCTGCTCTACTTGAGTTTCCTTTTTATTTCAATTTTGATCGTTGGATGGTGTTTTGTGTGAAAGTTGGATGGTGTTTGTGTGGTGGCGGACTTGATGATTTTGTTGGTGGGATGGTAGCTGTGGTGTGGTAGTGTTAGAAGGTGGCGGTGAGGTAGTTGATTGGAGGTGGAGCTGGTGGGTGGTTGGAGCAGGATGTAGGGATTGATTTTTATGAGGCATGACGGTTTAAAACTGTCATACATTGTCGTCATGTGGTGGTAGAGGTGACGAAGGTGAGGTGGTGGTGACGAGGATGGTAGTTCTAGTGGCTATTTTTGTGTGGTGGTGCACGTGGAGGTATTGACGACGGTGGCGGCGGTCAACAGTGGTGATGGTGTTGGCGATGGTGCGCTGGTGTGGTGCTGACAATGATCGCTGGGTGAGGATAGTCGTATGTGGTGGTAGTATGTGACCCAATATTTGGTGTATGTGATCAATTATTTAATTATCTGTGATCAAGTATTAAATTGCGACCTTAAAATTTGATAATTTGTGACTGGAATATAATTTGTACCCAACAGATTTGAAAATTTGTGACTAATAGATAAATTGTGACATAAAATTTTTTATTTGTGATCTCGAAATAAACTGATCTATAAAATTTTTGATTTGTAATCTCGAAATAATCTGTAACTAATTAATTTGATAATATGTGACCAATAAATAAATTGTAACCTATAATTATGAATCTGTGACAATTAATTATATAATTGTGATTTTATTATATTTATTTAATAAATACTTTTAAATAATTATATATATATACTTGAATTTTGAACTTTTAAACTATACATCCAACTTTTGAAGTAGTGTACACTATACACCTGAGTTTTGATTTTTCCCATATATTTTTTTTCCATTAAAAAGCTTCCTTTTTAGTTGATAATTACAAAAAAATGCCATCATTTTCTCCGCTCCTTACTATTATTTAATTGTGGAATTTCCTTGACAAATTTTAGATGTTAATGGGTTCGTTTGATTTCAAAGGTGAAAAAGCAAACCAATTCCATGTAAATTGGAAAAGAAAAAATCATCAAAATCATAGGAATATATTTTTCGTGGAATTGATCAAAAACATACTTTAAGGGCCTATTTAATAGCATGAGTTTTCCATGGAAAATAGAATTCCCACCAAAATTGAGTGTTTGATGGCAAATTTTTCCATGGAATTACAATTTCTCCAACCCCCTCACGTGACCGGCTTTTCCATGATTTTAAGGAATTGGTTTTCTTTGGATTTTGGTAGGAAAATGGATTTTTCAGCTTTTTTTTTTTTTTTATGGATAAGAACAAATTTTATTCACAATTATAAAAAATTATATCCCTTTAATTGACAATTTTCATGAAAAACAAAGTCAAACGAACACCAAAATATCCAAAATTCAATATTTTTCAAGTGAAAAATTTTACCAATCAAATACATTTAATTAACAATTTCCATTAAAACAAGTTTTAGATAATTCAATTACCTTGAATTCGTTTTCGTTCCACCTAAATTTCATTCTTATAATCAAATGGACCATAAGTGTTTGTACCTTGAAATTTAAACTCTATTTCCACTTTTGTATCAAATAGTCAAAGTAAAAAGTGAATTCCTTGAATGTGACATTTTCCATAAAATTCACTCTAATCAAATTGGCCCTTAGTTACTTGTTTTAGTTTGATGTGGATTGAACAGTATAATACAATATTGATTCTTTATATATATATATTTTTATTATTTTAACACTCACGTGTCACATCTCCATTTCCTCACCCTCTCTAAATCACCAGAAGTCATGATTTTACTAAAAAAATCTTCTATAACGTCTGCCTAAAAAGATATCTCATTTGAAAAAGTAGCTAATTTCCATTGAGAATCTAGCAAACGTTAGACAAAAAGGGCATCATTTTCCAACCTTAAAAAAAAAAAAAAAAAAAAATCAAAAATCAAAAATCAAAAATCAAAAATCAAAAATCAAAAATGGATATTACCAAATCCTTCTCAATGTCTGGAATTTTTATCCATGTTGACGAAAACTATACGAACGGCTTTAATAATTCCTTCAAGGACCGTCCATTATTTGATTATGAAATGTTGCATGTAACAAACATTAATGGGACATCATGTTTACAATTTCAGGGAGAATTTATATCATACAAAAATACTTTATTTGACATATATTCAAATCCCAAAGTAAAGGCTAAATATAAATTTATATTTACCATATTTAGCAAAGCCATCTTCAGTTCTACAAAAATCTGGTTAGTCCAACCTCTCATGGGGTGGTCGAGTTGATGGAGTAGGTGAGCTTGGAGACCTTTTGATCAGAAGTTCGATTCACCTTACCAACATTTTTTCGGTCGAGTTCGTTGCACTGGGCTTGCCTAGTGCAGTTTATCTGATTGGCGTGGTTTGCAGGCTATTGCGTCAGCCTGATGATTTATCCAGTGCGCATCCGAAGAGTAGCGACTGCGAATTCTCCCGTCATAAAAAAAAAATATTTGGTCGGTCCGCATGTTAGTTAGGAATTAGAGTATACAATAAACATGTCCTCAAAATTGATATGATAAATATCATCAAATTAAAAATAAATATTAGAGTGAAAGACTATTGAAAGCAATAAATTAAGAATTAAGAATAAAACAAATTACATTTATGGTTGGACAAAACTTCACTGTTAGAAATTGCATTATTAAAGCTAAAACACCAGGAAACCTACATAACTGTTTCCCTCCTTTCACCGTCTCTCTCCATCCATGTGTAGTTTATCTATCCATCAATTCTTATATGAGCCGAGCTAGGCTTACAAAACTAGGGCGCTGTCAAGCCCCACACATATGTGTGGCCCACACACACTCTTATATATATATATATATATATATATATATTATTATTATTTTTGAATACATGTGAGGCTCCTGCATAGTGAGGGGCCCTGTAAATGCCATATGACTCTTCTTATATAACCTTTATATTATATATAGTCACATATAATTATAAACAAAGCTTCCTTTCCTCTCTCTTTCTCGTATTTGATTTTTATCCGTATTATAAGCTTTCCTTATTTTGATTTTATTCCTTTTTTAACCTTCATAGGTTAAAAGTTGCAATAATGCTACGTTGATTGAAAATGTCTAGCAGAAGACCTGAACGAACACTCACAATAGGGGATTGGACTAATATTACCAACTCCGTTCCGACGACTTTCATGAGGTAGGACAGGACGAGACGGGGATTAGTAACTTTACCACTCGAGGTAAGGACACGTGATTTTGAATATTTGTAGGTGTTTTTTCTTGGATTAGACCTATTGCATCTTGGTTCATGTACTAAATGAACGGTGCTTTGAGAATGAGACAGAAACTCAAAAAACTGTCAAATTTCATTAAATTTACTAGTTTTTGTCAATAATTTGTTTGTTGGGCATCACATTTTTTTTTTAATAAATGCAAAATATTTTAATTATATTAAAAGTTATTAACTTTTATTCATTATCATATTTATATCATTAACCTTTTTCATTACATTCTTATTTTTAACATTTTATTGATTAGGAAATTTTGTCCATAATCATGATTTTCATCCAAAAATATTGTTGACTACTTTAAAATAAAAATTTAAATATTTAATCTCATTTTTATATTATTATGTGTTTTGTTTATTTAAAAATATAATGGGCAAATGAATCTTTTTTATTTTATCTTACAAAAAATTTTGGAGAGAAACCATAATTAAGAATAATTTATATTAATTTGAGAATAAGAATGCGATAAAAAAAATTTTGAGATATAAATGTGATAATGTGTAAATTTTATGAACTTCCTATATAATTAAAATATTGTATAGTTATTAAAATTGTGGTGTAAATATATTTTGCCTTTGTTGTCTATGATTCTTAATTGTTGTCAATTGTATAACACATTTAATGTTTTTATTTAAAATGTACTTATTTAAGATTTCTTGATATTTTAGACCAATATGATACTTTTTTTTATTTTAGCCATCGTTTAAAATCAAATCAAACCTTTGAAAATAATTTTGTTTGATTTTAAAATAGAATAAAAATTTTCTTAACCAAATTGTCTTCGTCCCCACTTTCCACGGCGAGACAAGACTTATATTTTGCACTTGATGCAATGCATCCTCTTAACGCCATCATTTTATGAATTCCAGCAAATCAAGCCTCCAATAATTTATTGGAGCATTTAAGTGTTTGTTTGTGATCCATTATTTGTAAATAATACATTATGAAATAATGATTAATGTTGAAATATACGATTAAAAAAGATGGAAAGTTTTTTATTTAAGTGTAATATTATTTTAATGAAAAATGTATGATTGAAAATAAGTACTGTACGAAAAATAATGTGGTGGAATAATAGAGAAACAAAGTCCACACATTTTGTCCCTGACACGCATGTGATTGAAAATGCTGAAACCTGAATGGATGCTGCCATTTTCACTTTTCAGAGCACGTTTGACACCCATCATTTGAAAAAATAAAGAATTTTAAATAGTATTTTTAAGAATATATAGTATTTTATTGATTTATGTGTAAAATATTTTATTATATAAATATGTGGTAAAAAATAATAACAAATAATTTAAATTTCTTTAACATTTACAAAAGAGACGAAACAACCTGACACCTTTTTTGTTACATTTGGAAGACCGCGTGCTTTATATTAAGCCTGTGTTTGATAGCTATTTTCAATTGATATTTAGAAAATTTTTGCCTATTATTGCTGAAGGAGTAGCCGCATTTATTAACCAACATGGAGCAAAATTACTTAGTTGCCCCTTCACATAAAATTCATCATAAGTGAAGTAATGGCAAAATCGTCTTTATGCGTCCAGTGCAATCATAATTATCTGTATAGCTGGGTCCCACTGACAACTTAACGGTCAAAAAATGAATTAACTTTTCGCCCAAAATCGTTGCCAAACAAGGCCTAACATTCTAGGGCATGCTTCGTACTTTTTAATCAAGAAAAAAGAGTGTTGAGGTGGGTGTAGGGATGGCAATGAATCGAATCAATTCAAGAAAAAAGATTGTTGCGGTGGGTGTAGGGATGACAATGGGTCGAACCGAGTCGGCTCGGCCCTTTAACCCACGAGCTCGGTTGGGCTCGTGGCTTGTGGAAGACGAATCGAGCTCGACTTGGCTCACGAACTCGTGAGCTCACGAGCTTGTAGCTCGTGGGCTGAGCCGCTCGTGAGTTCGTGATTTTTTTTAATTTCTTTTGTAAAATTGCACATTTTTTGACCTTTTTTTATATATAAATTTTCATATTTTTCGACTTGTGTGCTCAACGAGCCGAGCATGCTCAGCTCGTGGGATTGAGCCCCTTGCTCAACTTGGGCTAAATGACGAGCCCGAGTCGTCCACGAGCCGAATTTTGACGAGTTGACGAGCCGCTCGACCCGTTTGGCATCCCTAGGTGGGTGTTGGTTGTAAAACCATTTTTGTCGATCATAATAGCGGAATAGAAGGCATTACAAGAAAGAAAAAAAGACTATTTTTCTAATCGCCCCATGAAAACAAATGTTCTACTAATCATTCTATTATTTTTTAAAGTTGCGGATTCAATCTTCTAATCGTTGTCATTTTGCATTGTCCAATACAAATAAAAATAATATAATACTACATAACATGAACTAGAATGTTTAGTTTAAAGCCTCGTTTGGTAGCCATTTTTTTTCAAAATGCATTTTTCTCTTTCTTCTTTTCAACCACATATTCTTTATTAAAATAATATTACACGTAAATCAAAAAAATTTCCTTATTTCTCAATCACACATTTTACATCAATTTACTATTCTAAAATATATTTTTACATAAAAATGTCTATCAAACACCCCCTAAAGCAACATTGATGACATTTTTTTTTTATTTTTTTTTCCCCACCGAATAAGTTGTGTAATGTAAAAAATTAGTGTTGTTTCAGTAAGTTGACTATCAATGGTACAAATTTTACTAGGATTTATAATCAATCACGCACATCGAATAGCAATGGGGCCATATGCATTGGAAAAATGGAAAATAACCCAATTCGTGCATAAATATGAATAGCGTGTACATAAATGTCTTCTTATCGATAATCTTATATATTAATCAATTCATATAAATACATTTTCCAAGAAAATGATCGCGTAGAAAATAAACTAAGAAAAAGGACAATTGATTGTGGAAAAAGCTCGTTATATATCGAAAACTTGCATAGGTTCAATGGTAAAAGGAAAAGAAATTTGCTACTCAAACAAGGACCTTTGACAGCCCTTGTCAGGTCTGATTTGAAATTCGAAGGAAAGTTCATAATCATATCAACAAGAAATATTGACATTTTCAAAAATTATTTAATGAGTTTTTAATAAAATTTAAACATATGATCTTCACCATCAAAAAATCAATCTCAGATTTTCATTTTTTTCACTTTTTAGAGCATCACCAAGACTTCTTTATTTAAACTATAAACAAATAGTATTAAGGATAAATAAGTGAATAATACTTATGAATTACCTCAAAATATATAAATAAAAATTGCCTTCAATGTTTATTCACCATTTATGAACATCAACCAGATGTGCGTTAAAAATTCAAATGGTCATTGAATTTTGCACAATATTTTTTCCTTGATGTTTTTCGGATAGTCATTGAACTTATCAAATAGTTATTTGATTAATTATTAAACTTTAAAAGTTTTTCGAATGATCATCGAACTTATCAAATGGTTATCACATTGACCATTAAACTTTATTTTTGATGGTTATCTAATGATTCTATCAAATTGTTATCCATCCATCACTCAACAACTTACTAATAAAAAGTTTTACGAACTCGCTAAATGTGACAAACGGAAATGTTGACATACCGCATCATTATTATTAGTTGATCAAAAATAAACCAAAAATGTGCTTCCATTTATTAAAAGAATTTATAAAAAAATGTAATTGAATTGTAACCTTTGCTTGTTTTTGTTGTTTATCTGAATTTTCATTTGCTTTTATTTTTATTGCCTTTTCCTGTAAATAACGTTATTATAAGCGCCTTTTCGGTTAATTCATCATCAACCAGAGATAATAATATGCTATGTCAGCCTTTTCTTCTGAAAAAGAGAAGATGATCTTCTTCGGATCTATGTTAGTCCTTTTTAGTCCCATTCATTTCAAAAGTTGTATCCATTTCCACGTCTCTTTCTTCCATACTTTTTACCTTTTCTTCCAAACATTTCATTTGGCACTAGAGTAAGTACATCAATCTTTTAATGGCAAGTTAATTAAGTGGTGGATGATAAAAACGATTTAATAAATTCGTTGACCATCTAAAAAAGACTTATAAAGTTAAAGAATAAAATTATCTAACAACGATGATATTGAACGAGTGTAGGTGTGAGCATATTATCGATCCCATTAAATGGCTCACAAATTTTCTTATTTAATTGAACATGTAATTTAATGTTGCTATACTGTAACCTAAACTGATGTTAACCCATCAATGATGCTAAATGGTATTACTCAAAGTTAAATGGGCAATGAGACAGCGATTTTATATGTCGACGATCATAAAAAAACTTTAAAGTTAAATAACTAATTGGATAACAATTTGATGTGTTTGGTGACCATTCATATTATTTTAAAGTTTAAATTCAGGTCTGAGCATCGGGTGGGTCAACCATGTATTTCAATATTTCGAACCATCCATTATATTTCGTGTATTTCGTAAAATAGAACCATCCGAGGGCTTATAATTACTAGAATCAAACTCAAACGCGAATGGTCCGTTCCGATTTGATTTTACCCATAACATTTTTATTGTGTACATTTAATAAACATTTTCATATAAGCCATGTCAATATATATACATAACACACTACCCCTCAAAAATATTTGTGCTATGGAGAAAATTTAGTTAAGAACTTTTTAAAAAACAAAATAGCGAAGACTAAACACAACAAAAGTTAAATTATAGTTCGAGAAGAAAATATTTTTTCTTAATAAATATTATTCGATCTATAAGGTATGCTAGAATCTATAATTTAAGGAGTGTGCTACACGTACAAATACATTTGTACTAAAAATTTTACATACTCTCACAATAAAATGGTAGGGACCACATGGCCAAATTTTTTAATGCTAGGGAGGCCCAACCAAATTTTGTACAAATAGTTTTATCCATAATTTAATTATGGACAATACTTAAATTCTTTTACTCTTAAAATGAACCAACATAAAAAACACAAATTCAAGATAACCAAAAAATTACACCACAGCCAAGTTGTAAATATTGCAAGATTAATTGCTACTCATTAATAAAAAAATTTTAAAAATTATTTAAGTTTGCAAACAATGTAAAAAAGTAAAAAGCTTGAATTGCGAAGAGTGGATGCTTTGATTTATCAATTTACACCACAATCTAGTTTGAACTTTTAATTCATAGAAAGCTCAAATTGCAAAAATTAACTTGTGCTAACATTTGAAATGCGAGAATTTGATTTGAGGCTATAGGCAAAAAAGTAGAAGTCAAACTTGCTTTCTTAGGGTTAGAATTTAGAGTTTTATACAAATTATCGCCAAAATTAGGATTTTTAGGTTTTCGTTTGTTTTCACGCAGCCTATAAATTGTAAATAAAAAAAATATAAAATCCAGGTCCATTCAGATATACACAGTTCTAGTTATATATATATTGTGTAAAATTCCACGATCATTTGAATTTTTAACCCACCAATAGGCATGGAAGGTGAGTTCAAGAGTATCTCTAAAAATTCTCTATTTTAACTGTTTAAAATAAAGGGTGGATTTGACTCTCTTAATTTAGAGGGCCAAACTCAATCTTTATTTTTAGAGCTTGTTTGAGCCCCCCCCCCCCCCCCCCCCCCTTTTTTGAAATAACACATTTTGGAATTATATTTGATGGAGAAAGTGTGGTTAAAAAATAAGAAAAAAATTTATATTGACATGTAATATTATTTTATCGAAAAATGTGTAACTGAAAAGAAGAGAGAAAAATGTATTTTGAAAAAACATATGAAAATCAAACAAGGGCTTAATTAACAATGATTGTATTTAATAAAATACAAATTTCAATACTCTATAATTTAAATGATTTAAACTACATTTGAATAGATTGACCATTAACATATAAAAATAAGAAAAAATCAATAAATGTTCATTGAAAAAAATATTATTGAAGTGCATAAAAAAATTCACTCTTTAAATTTAAATTTAAAGATACTTTTTAAAAATGAGAAGTCTTCAACCAAGTCCAACGTCCTCCCACCACAACAAATTTTCCTCTAAGTTGGACTTGGGGCATATCTACTTGTTGAGCCCGTAGGGCCATGCCGGAGGTAAGGACATTGGCATTGCTGGCTGAGGTTCCGTGTTCGAGTCCTCTTACCAGCATGGTGGTACTGTGCCTCTCTAAAAAATCCCTCCATACATGTAGGGCCAAGCGGTGTATACTAACCCGTAGGGCCAGGCCGGAGGTGGGTTTCTGGAGTATGGGGCCGCAGTGCGGTGGGGCCAGTCACTTTAAAAAGTTTACCTTACACAGTTTTGCCCCCAGGGCATATCTCCCAGTGGCAAAGGGGAGGGCGGATAGGGCTCAGCGCGGCAGTGTGCAGAGTTCGATTCTCCGCAAGGTGGAATTGACTTTGTTGCAAGCGGGAGTTACCATATGGGTTAACAGCCTTGGCCTATCCATGTGCTCTCCACCCTGGCTCCTGGGAGGCACATCCTGCGATTTACCTCCTCCACGATGACCCAGGGCAGGATCGGTGGGGGCCCCTAAGGTTGGGGTTCAACCTTTTTTTTTTTACTTGTTGAGCCCGCCCCACATATTATGTTTTTATTGAAAATGCAATACTTTCGAGTTTTGTTTTGTAGTATTGTCTCCAGAGCACGTGTTGTTTAACTAATAATTGCGGTGACAGATTTAGCTACCAGGACCACGTGATTTGAATACCATCCAATAATTGGAATACTTGTTGCACACTTGTGATCAAATAATTTGGACAATCACGTCTCACTTTACATAAATGTCCAAATAATTTTTAATTTTTTCAATATGACTCTATTTAATGTACCTTATTATAAATATATACCGTGCATATTTGATAGTGATTTTTTATCTCAAAAAATTAATTTTTGACCGTTATTTCACTATTCCAACAGTCATTTTTGACTTCTTCTCTCTCAAGTAGGGATGTCAACAAGCTGAGTCGAGTCGAGTCGAGTCGACTTGTGAGCCGAAATTCAAGGCTCAAGCTCGCTCGGGTAAAATGATCGAACTTTTTTCCGAGCTCAAGCCGGGTCGAGCCGAACTTTCAACTCGAGCCTACCGATGTGCCCGATTGCCATATCTACTCTCAAGTAGGATTCACTTTTCTCTCTAACAGTCAAAAAATCAATTCTCAAAATTATTATCGAACAAGCCCATAAACTAATCACATTTATACCATTATTTAATATATGGGTATATTAGAAAAATACAAGCAAAATTTATATTTTTGACTATGTCAATTATATTTTCATAATATAGAAACAAGTCGATCCTTATGGGATGAAGGTAGTACTTATTGGCATGTGTGGGAGCTATAATTGAACATTAATAATTTCTATTGGTAAGGTA
This sequence comes from Olea europaea var. sylvestris, assembly GCF_002742605.1. Classification (NCBI taxonomy): domain Eukaryota; kingdom Viridiplantae; phylum Streptophyta; class Magnoliopsida; order Lamiales; family Oleaceae; genus Olea; species Olea europaea. The sequence goes on from NW_019266669.1 coordinate 144,184, forward strand.
AAGTATATTTAAGAGGCAACATGTTTAATCTATTCAATTATTTCTTTAGCCTTCGTAAATGTGAACAAAAGGCATAATAGAAGTGAACTTTTAATAACTAACTATGAAGATGCTCTAAGAGTAGCCTTGATAACTTTATTTTATTAAGAACATCAACCTTGTCAATCATATTAAATTGTCGTACGCTTGACTCAACTTGAATAATAGTTTGTTTATATTTTGAATCGTGATATAAAAAAAAAAAAAAAGAAAAAAAAAAGGGCACGTTACGAAACGTTTAATTAATAAAGAGATCATAAGACCTCAAGTTTAACAAATCAAACATGTAGGTTTTACTGTAGAGATTCAACAGCCAAGTGGCATTAATTCTCACGAGAACCCAAATGAGATCGTGCAGCTGTGCATCTAGCGCAAGTTTGGTACTCAAAACTACACAATATTATTCAATATAACAAAAAAAAAATAGTCTTATCCAATTTTCTACTTCAAAAATGACAATGATGTTTAATCAATCGACTAAACATATTGAATCTAGCTCAATTATATATGTGTAATCACAAAAAAAGAGTTAATTGTACGGAAAGATATTTGTTGAGAGCAGTTATGTACAATGATAAGTCAAACATAATTTGTTATTGGTCGAGTACCATGAAATTGTACAAAAAGTTAGATTCCTATTAAAACAAGGATTTTATTCATCGAAACCGTTCATCCTATTTTTAAATTTGAAACACTCATTTAACAAATAATCGTGACCTTTAATTTAAGTTAAACCAACGCTCAATATATATTTCACTATAATCATGTGAGAGTTTGTTATAACCACTTGAATAAAGTGTTCGTTTTATTCATATATGTTATAATCCACGTATTGAGAAACAGAATTGCATGATTGACATAAACCCTAAACCCATCCATTTAAGCGTTTTAGTTCTTTCAATTTTAGATTCGATTTACTATAAGTGAATTAATCTACTGATTTTTTGACATGTCGGACTCATCATCAAATTAGATAAATCGACTAAAGGATACACGATTATGACTACAATAGTACAATGAAACAAACAACTTTGTAACTTCAGCAATCATTATGTTAGAACAAAAATACAATGACTAATGTCACACATTTCAAAAGTTCAATATCCCATTATCTAGCAAGTTTAAACTTTGCTTCAAAATTTCAACTTTAAAGATTTTGTTCACGTTGAAGTGAAATAATGAAATACAACTATCTAGTTGTGTTGAGATTAGTACATTGTCACGAGAATATGAGTCGGGTGCGAATTATTCACTAATTCACTTGAAATGACATACTATAGTGACTAGGTAAGACAATGGCAAGACGTTATTAGACACGAGGTATGATCAGCCTCCAATCTCCTCTGACCTATGTATTGGACTACTTCCATTCATCACGTCTCCATTTTCGGTGATCAATCATTCTAACACTTTCTCATCTACTTTCGACTTTAGATATTTAGCTGGAGATTGTAACTAGATTTATACGTCAGGCATCCAAATTATTGTTTCGTCTTCAAATTATTTAATTAGTAGTTTCAAACGAATTTGCTGATAAAAGATCCAAAATTGTGAAACCCCAACTTATTTGTTTTCTCCTTTGTAGTTCTACGCGAGAGACCCATAGCCGATACCACGTCTTTATTTGGTTCATTGAGTGTAAACATTTCATGATAAGGTGCTCATTTTTGTTCCAAACACTTGGGCGTGGTAAGCCACAATATTTTTCTATGAGGAATAAAACAAAAAATTGAAAATTAGAGAGTAAAATCAATGATAAAGTCGTTTTCCAGATACTATTTTCATTATCTTTATAATGACATTTAGAAATTCTCCTTATTTTTGTGGCTGCTAAAAACGATGGTTGAAGTCACTATTTCTACGAGTCACGTCGAACTATAATTCTTGGCCTCCTCATACCACAACGCGGCGGGACGAGAAGGAGGTCATTTACATCCTTCCAGGCCCATTAGAGGTTTTCGGGAAACGGGCAGGGCAGGGGCGGGACCTTCCTATTTAATTAAACATTTATTTTTTATTATTCGATTAAAATTGGAAAACATAAACTTAAAATAAAATAAAAAATTTCGGAGCATGTACGAAAAATTGGAGCAGAAACTATGTTCTCTCTCTCCCTCACGACACGTTCACGATTCTAGGACATAAAATTTTGTATCTCTACTTCTGGTAAGAATTAATGACAAAAGAATTTCTCGGGATTGAGTAATTGTATTTAGTACGTTTACGGTAGTAGAAACGAGTGTAAGCATGTGCTGCATGTCATTACTCGAATTAAAATAAAAATTAATCTCAAATAATTTTGTTAGTCATTGTATTTATTTATAAATTAGTCAAAGTGGCATTAAATTAAATAAAAGATATTTAATTAAATGACTCACTTAATTTTACCTTTCATTGAGCCTATTCATCTAAATTTGTTTTGTAATTCCAATAATGCTAGATTATCATTATTTTATACATTATTAACCAGAATAATGTTATTCAGCACTATTGGTATCAAACACCAGTTTAAGCGACAATTGCATGATATTGAATGATAGATTCATTTAAATTTAATGTCACGTGATTTATTTAATTGAGAACATGTTAGTCTCCCATTATGAGGGAAATTATAGAATTTTAAATATTATTTTTTGAAAAATGTGTGGTTAAAATTTAAAGAAACTTTATTGATTCATGTGTACAATATTTTATTGTGTGAATATATGATGGAAAATGTTATTATGGCAAATAGTTTCTGACAAACATGGACTGAATATATCAGATGTGTTCACTAAATTGGGTCTAGACAATATTAACATAAATGCCACAGCAATAATAGATTCGATTCAAGATTCACATATCAAAAATATGCCCTTTGATTCATCTGCATGCCAATGGGATCCACAGCCAGTGCATCGATCGTGTCTTGTACATTACAGTGGGTCCAATCAAAATACATAGCATTATTATTGAAGCCTGGATGAGAAATCTGTGTCTATACCGCACGTTGGAGAGCCAAACGAAGAGTCCTTACAACTTCTTTCAGCGACAAGCTGGATTCTTTCTCCATCTTCAACAGAACAAATTAGTTTTTAGTAAAAGTAATTTAATTAAAAGCAGGAAAAGAATACTATCATCTTAGAGATTAATTATTACCTCTGCATTAATGGTAATATCAAGAGCAAAACTTCCAAAGGATGAGGCATTCACATTGACAATTGAGAGATGGAGCCTTTCTACCTCAGCAAGTAGTTTTGACAGAATACCTTTGTGCTTCTCACAGTGGATTCTCAGAAGAATGTGGTTGTTGCAAACTTTAGCTTCGATTTCCGGCAGCCCTGAGCTGTTATTCTCGTCGGAAGATCCATCATCTTCCACTAAGAGCTTTGATTTCTTAACAAGCACCACAGATTCCACAGTTTGTTTTGCTGCTTGTTCCTCAAACGCCTTCACACGCTCTTGAAGGTGTTTCACATACTTAATGGCATCTCCCAGTACAGAAGTTTTATCCACCTGCAATACCCATAATGCTCAATATATAACAATCTTGATTCTTGTGGCTTTTATAGGCAAGAACAAGGACCGGTACTGGAGAGTGTTAAAGATCAAAAACAAGGTAAAATCTTATCTATGGGGAGATGAATGGACTGCATCAAAACCAAGGAACTATGCTTATATATACCTTCTTGAGGCCCGGAACTAAGGCTGAAAGAGCAACAAACCGTTGGCTGAGCAGCTCCCGACGCTTTCTTTCGGCAATTATGTGATCATAGGTTTGAGATGGCGGCCTAACACGACCATTTTTCTTTGTTGTCTGTGCGGTTTTTATAACCTCTTCAGGGCTTCTCAAAGCTTCAGAAACTGCTGCCTTTTCTTCTGGATTCAAGGAACTTAAGTTATATTGCTGAGGACTTCTTGTAGGAGAATTCGAATTGCTGAAATTGAGAATGATCGGAGTAGTAGAAGCAGCTGATTCGAAATTAGGCATGCAATAGTCATAATAATTATTAGGCTTCTGCTGTTTAGGCGGTGGTTCAAAGGAAATTTGAGGTGGCTCCATGCCTGGGGAAGTGCACAAGCTTGAGATTGAGCTGCAACTTGGAATCAGATTCAATGAAGAAGAAGAGTTGTTTCCTGGGGATAAATCTTCTCCAAGAAGAGCATTCAGTTCTTCATCAAACGTGTCCAGGAAATCAATTTGGTCCTCAAATATTGAATTATCCATTACCTGTAAAGCAATTATGTTAAAATGCAGCAAAACACGGTTAAAATTATTCGTATAGTTTGTTAAGGTATAGTTTCTTACCATTTCAGAGAAGCATGAGGCTGCTGAGATATCCATTATTGATGCTTGGTTTCAACTTGCTGAGTTCCTGCACACAATGAATGAAAATAAACTACAAATGAACGACAAGTAAATTGCATAAAGAAAATAGAAGAAATGGACTCCTGTGAAGGAGGTTAATCTGGAAAAAAATAATAATATGCAGATAAGTTTATTTTTCTTTATTTCCTCTTTCTTTTCAATACTTTTGACGCTAATGAATAGAAGACAGATATCTGAATGTGAAAACAAGCTAGTTTAGTCCTCACCCTTTGTGATGGACTGAGTTGTAGTCTAACAAGGTTCTTTCTTATATAGAGATCCAACTAAAAAGATTCATCTTTTCTGGTCGGTTAGAAAACTTCAATCTTTTGTGGTGTACAATTTTTGGCAATTACGTAGTAAGATGCAAAATCTTCGTCTGCTACAGTATTGAGTGGCCTCGGTCCAGATGCTTCCTTGCCAAGGGCAGCTGGTATTGTGGATTTTTACCTTTGGTTTTGTTTTAAATTTATTAATCTCAAAAACAGTTTTTAACTTTTCAAAAGTACACTATACGCATCGAAATTTTTTGTCATTGATGCTCTAACTATTGTTGGCAATGACTTCTAGTGAGAAAGTTTCAAAGGTAAAAGTCCTATTGCTAATTATCAAAAATGAAACTTAACGAACAGCCCGCTACAATCAACAAAGAAAAAGAAATTAGTTTTGAGAGTACAATTTTTTTTTCTTGAATTTCTATCATAAATTTTATTTTATTTAGCTTGTTTGAAGCTCATCAAATTCTCCAAACAAATTGGTATTAAATATTACTTTTATAGCATTTTAAAATAACGTGCATTGCACGTTCAACTTTCATTAGTTTTAATCAAAAGTATGAAAAAGTATTTCTTAATAAATAATTAAAAATATATATATATATATAGTTTATATAATGAAATAAAAATTTTAAAATAGTATAAAAGGATAAATGAGACGTATGGTAAAGCACCTGTTATGAAAATGAAACTGGAATAAATTTTCTGGTGATTCTTAAAATGAAAAGGAAATATCTCTATAATTGTCCTATACGTAAGAGGTTCCATAATTTGTCCTATATTTAATTTCTAAAAAAAAATAGAATTTCCATGTTGCCTTCTATAAAGCTGCAACTACAAGTAAATTATTTAGAAGGGTCCACGATCGCGGACTACTGCAATTTGTTTCTGATCATTTCCCAATATTTGGGTGATTAGCCATACCGTTTGTTATATCATGTGGAGCAAAAAATTTATTTTAATATTCATATTATTTATTTACACATATTATTTAATGTCACGCTCCATTGTGTACGAGGTCCCCAAATTAGGAAAATATAAACAATAATACATCGGATATGATTCACACAATCTTCCTCTTTTTATTATTTTTGGGTTAGGCACATGCTAAAAGAATAATTAATAAAAATTGAGCCTAGAAAACTTTCCACATCTAAAAATAAAAGTTGAATTGCAATCAAGGTATCAAACCTTTCATTTTAGAATAGATTTTACCTAAATATTTCATTTGTACCACCAAGGCACCAAAGCTTTCAAAAATTCACACCCAGAGACTAAATGGATGTGTTGGGTTTTGATAGCTAATAACTCCTTGAGCAATGATGTTAAATTGTTAGTTATTCAATCGGTATCAACCAAATAATTGAAGTTAAATATCAATACCTCAAAATGGAACGACCTGAGCCTATAACTATTTTGGGCCATTGGAAGTAGCTTAATTCAATTAGAATTGCTCATGACCCAACCCTTCACTTCTTGGATGGCTTTTGGTGTTTGGCCCACTTATTGGTTATCTATTATTGTTTCCTTTTTGGACTTAATCTAAAAGCCTAATATATCACTACATACGGGCAGTCTCTTTGCCTTGAGAAAAATGTTATTGCCTTGAAGAAAAAAATACCTGCTTCTCTTTTCTATTTTGTGCTATTATCTACCTTCATTTTTCTCTTCTCTATCCGATTCTTTCTTTTGCCTTTGTGGTTGCTGTGCGGCGACAATAACCTCTCACCGTTGTGTCTTTGTGGGCAATACAAAAGTAACCGGAGTTTGGGTGAAAGTTGTAAGAGATTGAGTTATTATTTGGTGGTGTCGATCTTGGTTGGTTTGATAAAACAGAGCTTGGAAGACTTTAGTGATTGATTATTTTCTTTACATTTGATATCAAAGTCTTAGGTATGTGAAAATCTGTGTTTTGGGGGTAAAAAACTAACCAAAAACAATCCAAGAAACATAGCAGAAAATAGAGGGAAAATTGTTCGATTTTGAAAAATTTCTGTCGGACCTATTTCTTCATTTCTCATTGAAACCACTTATCTGTTGGATGAACAGAGATCACCGACATTTTTAGCAGACCAAGGCGTACCTAGGTGGGAGGCATTTCACTGTCGATGTGTGGAATTTCGATGACCACGCGTGTGGGCACGTGGGACCTCCTCCGAAACAGTTTCTTCAAGTAGTTTCCTCCGGACAACGAGATGGACCTTGTGGTGGTTTTCCTTTTCAGTTATTGGTGCTGCTTGGACAATTTTACCCTTGTGCATTTAGGATTCACTTTTTTGCTCGATTGGTTGCTGTAGTTGCTGGAGACTATATAACAAATAATGGTGATCCTAAAGTGAATTACTTGTTCCAATTTATGGAATCAGATTGGTCCGCTCCAGTATATTGAATTATTCCAATTTAAATTTCAACATTAGCACATCATTGTGTGATGTGACATTAGAATTAAGGTTATCATGAAAGAGTAACCTTTGCTTGTGTTAACATACCTTCGTGTTGCATTGATTATTATGTTAAAACACTTGGACTTGACCCGTTTAGACATTTCCTTGATTTAGGATTGCGAATCTTACAAATTTGGGAATTTATAACGGTGTATACTGCGCCTTAGGATTACTTTGTATAACCTATTTGCACTTTGATTGTTATATTTTCTCAAAATGTCTTCACATTTCAAAGTTGAAATTTTTAATGGGAAATGAGATATTTTAATTTGACAACAAAAGATGAATAAGACAAAAAATTTCAAAAGTATAGATAACAAATTTTCTGCAAATTTGACAGAAACACAAAAAGATAAATATGATGAATTTGCTTACACTTCAATTATTTTACACTTATTTGACAGTGTTTTGAGGAAAGTTGAAAAATTTGACTCTACAAGAACTTTTACAAAAGTTGAAGGACTATATTTACTTAAATCCACTCCTAATAAGTTTTACTTACTTGAACGGTTTTTCAATTTCAAAATGAATCTTTCAAAGGATCTTGATTTAACAAACTTGTTCAAGATATTGTTTAACTGTGATGAAAAGGTATCTAATATGTACAAAGCCATTATTTTACTTAATTCTATACCTGATTTATCTAGAGAGGTTAAGAATGCATTAAGTATGGTAGAGACACCTTAACAACCAAGATTATCATAAATTCCCTTAAGAGTAAGAAGATAGAGATTAAGACTGAAAAAGAAGATAAGATGAGTGGTAAGTTACATATGATGAGGAGTAAAATGAAATTTAAACAAATGAATCTGGGTAGAGCTCAAGACAGTAGTGATTCGAATAGTGACTTTAGTGATGAGGGTGATAAGAAGAAGGGCGAGGGATGGGACAAGTCTAGTGATAGACGGTGTTATAGTTGAGGTAAGGCTAGACACTTTATTAGAGATTGTCCCAAGAAAAAGAATAATCAGAAGGGTAAAATGAGAGGTAAGGCGAATGTGGTTACGTGGTCGAATGATGACCCTAGTGAAATTTATCGAGAGTAAACCTAGTTACTGCATGTGCATCTGTGTGTAATTCTTTCTGCATATATGTGATTGCTTAATTCTTTTACACGATTATATGCTACATTTCAATATGTTTGATATGTGCATTTAAATGAATTTGAGGCAATATGATTATTTTTTGTAATTATTTGCATCCATAATGGATTGTGATACGTTAGTAGTGTATTGTATGTCTATTGGTGAGATAGAGTAAAGATGTCTAGAGGTACATTGGTGGTTTGTATAAAAGATGTGGAGCGTGACATTTGGATCACGAATGAAGAGGTAATCAAATGTCTAGAATCATTTTTCTGTGACTGACCTTGATCAGGTGGAGTGTGAGAAAGACATTTTTATCACTTCTATTAAGTGGAGACATATTATCCACTTAGATTGGGAGAAGTAATGTGGTGATAGAGGATTATCCTAAGAACTTGGGATCTATTATGACTTACCAGTTAGACATGAGTTGAGTGATCAATCTAGTGAGCATGGTGGGTGATGAGAGAAGATATGCATTCTCAAAGTGTGAGCAACACGGAATGAGATACGATAAGTGAGGTGAGATCTTTTCATATGGTCATTTATGCATTTATTGCATGTATTTTTTGACCACTTGATTGATTAACTTAGTGCTAATCTGTTGTTATATATGAACGCTTTTTTGAAAAGATTTGTCGATTATCCTATGTTATATCACCATTGCATGATTATTTGTCCTTAAATATTCATTGTGATTATTTGCTCCTACTTGAATGTTTTTTTACCTTAGTCCTGGTGAGTACATGGAGCAGGTATGATATGTGTTTCAGGTTCGAAATACTAGGTAAGGTCTTTGATCACAATTTTACTGGTTACCTTGATTATGCAAATACTAACTGTGTTTTGATTGCTTGCAGGTTATTGGGTATTAAGGTGGAGATTTTATTCGATTTTGATACCCAAAAACTCCTTGAACAATGATGTTAAATCGTTAGTTATTTAGTTGATGTTGACCAAATGACTGAAGTGAAAAATCGACACCTCAAAATGGAACAACCCAAGCCTATAACTATTTTGGGCCATTGGAAGTAACCTAATTCAATTAGAGTTGCTCATGGCCCGACCCTTCATTCCTTGAACGACTTTTGGTGTTTGGCCCATTTATTGGTTTTCTGTTGTCTCTTTTTTGGGCCCGATCCATTACTTAACCTAAAAGCCTAATCACTATATATGGCAGCCTCCTTGCCTTTAGAAAAATGTTATTGCCTTGAAGAAAAAATATTGATTGCTCTTCCTCTGCTTCGTGCTATTGCTTGCCTTAGTTTTTCTCTTCTCTATCAGGTTCTTTCTTCTACCTTTGTGGCTGCTGTGTGGAGACAATAACGTCTCACCTTTGTGTCCTTTGTGGGCAATATAAAAGCAACCGGAGTTTGGGTGAAAGTTGTAGGAGATTGGGTTTTTATTTGATAGTGTTGATCTCGGTTGATTTGACAAAACTGAGTCCAAAAAATCTCTTGGTGATCAAGCCCTTGTTTGAGCCCCATTTTGATGGGGAAAATGAATTTTGGAATAGAGTAGTAATGTGAAATGTGTGGCTAAAAAATAAGGAGTGAAATATGTGGTTAAAAAATAAGAAAAATTTTTGGAATTGCGTGTAATATTATTTCATTGAAAAATTTGTGGTTGAAATTAAGTCAAAACACTGTTGAAGAATTCATTTTCTCCAAAAAAAAATGGGGATCAAACAGGGGCCAATTCTTTTGTTTACAGGATGGAAATCGTTACTTGACAAAAGAACTGATCTTGACTAATTTTAAAAAGATAAAATTGTAACTTTATATTTTGTCAACAAAAACCACAATAATAATATATTAATAATCAAATAAAAAATTAAACACAAAAACCACCCACCATTCTTAAAGATGTCAATTTGGCTTGCCGGCTCAGACAGCCCGTGGCTAGATCCCAAAAAAATTAAATAAAATCAACTGGTTCGGCTTGTGACTCGAAGGAATTGAGCTAAGCCACATTTTTAGGTGTCGACCCATGTTATTCGAAAAGGTAGCCTACATTTTATGCAGGCAGCTGTAGAATGTCACAAATTTTATATTGTTTAAAAATTTTAAAATGTCACAAGTTTCCTACTCGCCTCAATAAGGCCTGAGCTGAGGAATTGAGATTTGCTGTCCAATTTTACTGTCTAAATGGCTGTCTATCTAATAATTATTGACATGTCATCAATAATTAATATATCATCTCAAATTCCTTCATTAACTTCACCACTAAACAATCAAATTGATGAAATGTCAATAATTTATTGGATGAACAACACTTGAACAATTGGACAGTAGATCTCATCTTCGAGCTGAGCCTAGATTTTTCAACCGAGTTTTTACTCAGCTCTACTTGGGCCAAAAATGCTCAAATCATTTTTTTACGCTAGCTATGTTTGAGCCATGAGTTTCGGCTCGTTTACATTACTAACAATCTCCTTCTTCCTCAACCCTCTTACCCTAAAACCATCGGCAACACCGATAGCACCATTGCCACCCATTCGTAAAAAGACGGCTAATTTGAATTGAATTTTCAGAGAGTAGTAATTAATCTTTTTCTTTCATACGATTTGACTAGGTGGTAAAAGGAGAGGATTCATTGTTGTCCCATGCGGCCATACAACAAGTTTTTAAATCCAATGCACAATTGACGACGAATGATAGCGGCCAATACCACTCCCACACTGATGCTACCCATCCTTCCACCACCACTCCTGTAAATGAAGCATGAAATCACAAATCCAAATATTCTCGAATGGGCCCACACTGTTATCTTCAAATCGATTTTGCTCTAACTAGAAGAAATTTTCTTAAATAACCATTGGTACACCAACAACACGTCTAGCACCAGCGCCTAAAGTGCATCAAATCGAGCATACCAACTGAATTCCATTTCGTTGGAATTGGAAGTTTGGTCTGGCCAATTTTCATTTCTAATTGACACCGTCATCCAATTCTCCATTGCCTATCACGATTTCCATTCCTATACCAAATTGGAACAAAGTTAAAATCGAAGAATATTGAGTCTTAATTCCAAAACCAATAAAAGATTTGGGCGACTTAGCTTGAGAAGGTAGCGAAAATGGGCTTAAATCCAGAGAGTTTCTAGTTTTGATTTCAAAATCACTTGGAGAAGTGGGGATTCATGTGGAGAAGGTGCAAAGAGATGAATATGAGGAGCTTGGTGTTGGTTGTTGGTGGTACTGAGAGATTCAGTGAAGAAGGTGCAAAGGGATTCAAATGGTTGGGCAAGCAAGATATAGGACTAGATTGTTGAAATCCCAGTTGTGTTTGTTGTTTTTTCTCCCTTTTCGGGAACTACTCACAAGCCAGATGCTAGACTTCTATAAGCATTGTGCAGCTCCCCCGTGAGTTGTGGGGTTGTGATGGTTGTGGCGATTTTGGGGTTGGGAGTTGTGGGTTTCGATGGTAGGCAACACTGGCAAGAGAGGAAGAAGCGGCGGAAGATGATTTTAGGAATGAGGATAGTGGTAGTGTCGATGGTTTGCCGACGATTTTGGTAGCGGTTATGTTAGTGGAGACGTTTATTTTGGATTCAATTTTGAGGTGGGATAGGGATGACAAAAATAACCGTCAAACCCGATACCCGTAGGAACCCGCTCTGAAGGGGATGGTAATTTTCTACTTAATCGGATAATCTGGTCATGTACAAGGTGGATAATTTTGCCTCGAGGTGGGTAATAGTGAGTTGGTAACGGGGGCCCCGTTTAATTTTTTTTTAATAAGAATTCAATACTTTAAGCATTTGTTTAATTCATATTATTTTTAAAATACATTTTTTCCATTTTCTTTTCAACTACACATTCTTTAATAAAATAATATTACACATAAATTCAATTTTTTTCTCTTTTTTGATTACACATTTTTCATCAATCTACTATTCTAGAATGCATTATTAGAAAATAATGGGGCTCAAACAAGCTCTAATAGAAAAACTCCAAGAAATTTTATTAATTCTAATAGAAGATGGCAACTAAGATTATTTATGGAATGTAATAAAAAAAATAAAAACTTTAGTTTATCAAATATATTCGAATGATTTAAATTTTAAAACAAATAAATGAATTAAAAATTTTAATAACTATATTATTGTCTACTTGAATTAATGGGGTCGAAAAATTAAATGTGTACGTAACTGGGCAACACCCCACCTTCCTTTAAACGGATAAAAGGCGTCCCCCGCCCCGAACCTGCCCCATTGCCATTCTTTAGGTGGGGGTGGCTTAAAAAATAACTTTTATTTTATTTTATTTTTTGCTTCATTTATTTTAATTCTTTATATGAGAAATGCAAAGTTACCATTTTACCCTAAAAAATTAATCAAAATTTGGTCAAATCTTTGACTTTTGGTCAACTAACAGATGAATTAACGATTTCCATCCATTTGGACTTCATGTGCAAATTTTAGAAAGGTTCAGTACAAATGAAAGGTTTAGATTAAGTCTGCAACAAAATAAAAGGTTCGGTACTGTAGCTGCAATTCTCCCAAAAATAAATAAAGTAATCATTATATATTGCAAAATTTGGCCTACAAGGTCGTTAACATTTAAATTGTATTGGTACAATTTATGAATTGATTTAATCAAAGTCAACATTAATTTCTCTTCATAAATTGGTTAAAGAGTTTGTCAAAAGAATTTACAATGTTGTTTAGTTCAACTTTTGTTACAATTATCATCAACAATCAATACAACACTAATTGAACTAAATATAGAGAATTCAAAAAAAAAAAAAATTGTTGACCTTGCGAATTGGACCTTCCATGTGGTCAACCGAGAGTTACTCTACGTATTTTTCCTTGCGCACAATAGCAAACAATCAGACGTACACGGTTGAACCAATGGGGATGGTGGCGGTCACAAACATTTTGACAGTCAAGTTAATCGATGGTGATCGGAACGGTGCTGAAATTGTGTAAGAGTGGGGAGGAGAAAAATTATACTTATGTGTGAAGTGCCAAGTTATTTTAGTCAAAGTTTCATTACCTTTATCTTTTGCCCAACTTTTGGTATTTATAGGCGAGAGGCACTGTTGGATGTGGGACACGTGTATGCATTTGACGGTGTGAGACATATGCTCCTAGGCGTCAATCAGCCGCATCTAAAGGGTATGGGTAATTAATTCATCTAAGTTAAGTTGACATAAAGCTGAAATGTCACATCAATCAATCTAATATCTATGAAGGTAAAAGAGGATCCTGACACAAAGATATATTTCTGAAACTAGCGCGGGAGAGGCTTCTGTTGCAGGGGTGCTTCGGCACACCTCACACTTCGGAAAGTGGGGGATGCCTCGGCATTACTTTGGATATGCTTGTGCGTCGCAGCATGTTTAGTTTGAGGTTCGTGTCACTTCGAAAATACCTCAGATCACTTCGGAACCACTTTGGTAGGACATATGGCATCTTGTTGAGGAGTGGGCATCGGGTGTCGAGGTGGTTTAAATCACTTCGGAACCACTTCAACAAAACATATGGCACCTTGCTGAGGAGTGGGCATTGAGTGTCGAGGTGGTTTAGTGAAGGGCGTAACAGTAATCTTTAAGAGGAACTGTAAATGTTATGCCCTAGATCTAATCGATTTAGGTTGTAAACACTTTTAATATGTTTAATACATTTAATTTTGTCAATATCTATTATTTATTTAAAGTAATGTTGTGATAAATAATATTAAATATTAGAGTCCGAAGATCCAAGTTTAAGTGATTTGTTAATCACAAGGCGTTGTGATTGTGAGATACAAATTACGTATGATTGGATCTTGAATAAACCGTGGTCGTAAGTAATAACGAGATACGAATATCGTTAATATAGATAGACCATCACGTGTGACATTTCTTACTTGTGAAGTAAGTAGTTGATCTCACGAGTTAAAGTGTGGTGACACTTAAATGAACACGTGGATGTTTTGTTATAGAACAAAACATTGGAGAGCCTCTAAGAGATTCCACATGAATAACTATTTGAGTGCCAGTGGTTAATCTCTAACGTTCGGTAGTGGAATTGGTCCTATGACTTGAGTTCATCATAGTGCCTTGTATGAGGACAGTCATACTTTGACGGTGTTGGATGTTGCTCTGCCAAGGGCCGCTAATACGACATCGTTCGGGTATGTCAAGAACCATATGAAGGTTGTCAATGACCAATAGAGGATTCGTCACTCTTAGATAGTAAGAGATTGTGATCTGCATTTCGTTCAATTAAGTCAATAACGAAATCCTTGGCCAAGGTATACATATAAGTCGAAAAGGAGTTTTCCCTTTTCGACTCATATTGACTTAATAGTAGAATGAAAGATATAATCGATAATCGAGATTGACACACTTCCATATCTCGTAGTTGATCGGATCATATCGACGAAGGGATTATAATTTCATGGTAAACGAACAGTTTTGGTTTTGTCACACCACGTGATATTTTCTGTCACATGTGTCGCCCTGATACATTGCTAGATGTCAATTTGGGACGACAAGTGTGAATTTGTGATAAATTAAAAGGGTGTTTAATTCATCAGTTTTGATTAGATCAAAATAATATTTCACGTCGTTAGGCATCGTGGTCGGGAACCTAATGGGTCGTACACAAAAGAAAATTGGAAGATTGCAAACGGCTAATTAATTAATTTAACAATGGTTGGATAAATTAGTTAATTGGATTTGTTATTTATATCCCCGATTAATTAATTCACGGATCGGGTTTAATTAAATGAATTAATTAGATAATGGATTGGACCGGGTCGAACCCATTTGGGTTTATATAAATACATGGTTAGGGTTTGAGGTCCATAAGATTTTCATTATTCTTGCTGGCACAAGAGAAAAAATCCTAACAGTTGCAGTCTATTCTTTGTGTGGATTTCATTGGAGGCTGAATAATTGGACAGCTGTGGGAGACAGATTCAAGTTGCTGGAAAAGAATAACACAAAGGAGTTTGCAAAATCAAGAAAAATGTATATTTCTTATCACAATTTTTATTTAAATACAAAGTTGAATCTTGAATGGGAATTGAAACTGTTTATTTCTGCTGTGCATGTTTAAGTAAATTCCCAACAGTGGTATTAAAGCCAACTTTGTATTTGTTAGGAATTGAATTACATGTTGATTAAATTAAAAGTTGATTTAATCATGTTTATTCCTCAATCTAGCAATTATAGTGTTTAATTTTATTTTTCCAAAATCTGATTTTGAAAAACAAAAACAAAAAAAAAACAAAATTTTTTTTTGGGTCGAGTGGCGAGCGGCGGTGGCGCACCAGCGCAGCAGCGCACTACTGCCGACCAACAGCAACGGTAGGCTTAGCGCTGTTGTGGTGGGGATGCTGCCGCCTCCAAGCAGTAGTTCCCCTCCCCGGCTGTTGGGTGGGGCGGCGCCAACCGGCGCCTCCAACAATAAAAGGAAAAAAATTCTAGGGTTTTGGAAAGGCGGGGGCGGGGGCTTCTATTGCAATTATTGTAATTGCAAGCCCCTGTCTGCAATTAAGATATATGGATGTTTTTTGCAATTTTGATAGAGGGCCTTGTCATGCAATTTACGAAATTGAGGGACTTGTGTTTTAATTTCGAATTGGGTCAAATTGCAAATTTTGAAATTGTTTAAATTTAAATTCAAAATGGGTTTTGAAATTGTGATTTTATTGGATTTGATCCATGTTTCTAATTAGGCCAAAAATTAATGGTATATTTAAAATTTGACGACTTTTACATTTTTGTTAAAATTAGATTTTAACTTAAATATTAAATTTTGACCATACATTGAATTTTTTATTTTAATTGGGAGTTTTGTCCTAAATTAAAATATTAATTCAATTTTATTAGAGTCGGACTCTAACATTATGTTAATTAAAATTTGATTTCAATTAATACCACTTCCCCAGTGCAAATTAAAATTTAGAGTTTGACTCTAATTTAATAATTAATTAAAATTTGTTTTGATTATATTACTTCGCCCAATAGTTATGGAATTAGAGTTGGACTCTAATTCAGGATTTAATTAAATTTTGATTTTAGTCAAATAGGCCCGCCAATTAAATTAATTAATTATTTAATTGTATCGATCCCAAAAAAAATTTAAATTAGTTTTGATGACTATAATTGCTAGATCTATGAGACATTGCATATAATATTAGATATTATACATATAAAATATTTATGTGATGAATGTTTATGGATGATTATGAACTCGACCACATGGATATGTTGAATGGTTGATTTACTTCTTGTTGTTTTATGGGCCTGCGAGCCCTTAATTGTTTTGGACCTGCGAGTCCATTGTTATTATTGTTGTTATGGGCCTGCAAGTCCGTTTTCTTTTAGGTAGGCATCGTGGTCGGGAACCTAATGGGTCGTACACAAAAGAAAATTGGAAGATTGCAAACGGCTAATTAATTAATTTAACAATGGTTGGATAAATTAGTTAATTGGATTTGTTATTTATATCCCCGATTAATTAATTCACGGATCGGGTTTAATTAAATGAATTAATTAGATAATGGATTGGACCGGGTCGAACCCATTTGGGTTTATATAAATACATGGTTAGGGTTTGAGGTCCATAAGATTTTCATTATTCTTGCTGGCACAAGAGAAAAAATCCTAACAGTTGCAGTCTATTCTTTGTGTGGATTTCATTGGAGGCTGAATAATTGGACAGCTGTGGGAGACAGATTCAAGTTGCTGGAAAAGAATAACACAAAGGAGTTTGCAAAATCAAGAAAAATGTATATTTCTTATCACAATTTTTATTTAAATACAAAGTTGAATCTTGAATGGGAATTGAAACTGTTTATTTCTGCTGTGCATGTTTAAGTAAATTCCCAACAGTGGTATTAAAGCCAACTTTGTATTTGTTAGGAATTGAATTACATGTTGATTAAATTAAAAGTTGATTTAATCATGTTTATTCCTCAATCTAGCAATTATAGTGTTTAATTTTATTTTTCCAAAATCTGATTTTGAAAAACAAAAACAAAAAAAAAACAAAATTTTTTTTTGGGTCGAGTGGCGAGCGGCGGTGGCGCACCAGCGCAGCAGCGCACTACTGCCGACCAACAGCAACGGTAGGCTTAGCGCTGTTGTGGTGGGGATGCTGCCGCCTCCAAGCAGTAGTTCCCCTCCCCGGCTGTTGGGTGGGGCGGCGCCAACCGGCGCCTCCAACAATAAAAGGAAAAAAATTCTAGGGTTTTGGAAAGGCGGGGGCGGGGGCTTCTATTGCAATTATTGTAATTGCAAGCCCCTGTCTGCAATTAAGATATATGGATGTTTTTTGCAATTTTGATAGAGGGCCTTGTCATGCAATTTACGAAATTGAGGGACTTGTGTTTTAATTTCGAATTGGGTCAAATTGCAAATTTTGAAATTGTTTAAATTTAAATTCAAAATGGGTTTTGAAATTGTGATTTTATTGGATTTGATCCATGTTTCTAATTAGGCCAAAAATTAATGGTATATTTAAAATTTGACGACTTTTACATTTTTGTTAAAATTAGATTTTAACTTAAATATTAAATTTTGACCATACATTGAATTTTTTATTTTAATTGGGAGTTTTGTCCTAAATTAAAATATTAATTCAATTTTATTAGAGTCGGACTCTAACATTATGTTAATTAAAATTTGATTTCAATTAATACCACTTCCCCAGTGCAAATTAAAATTTAGAGTTTGACTCTAATTTAATAATTAATTAAAATTTGTTTTGATTATATTACTTCGCCCAATAGTTATGGAATTAGAGTTGGACTCTAATTCAGGATTTAATTAAATTTTGATTTTAGTCAAATAGGCCCGCCAATTAAATTAATTAATTATTTAATTGTATCGATCCCAAAAAAAATTTAAATTAGTTTTGATGACTATAATTGCTAGATCTATGAGACATTGCATATAATATTAGATATTATACATATAAAATATTTATGTGATGAATGTTTATGGATGATTATGAACTCGACCACATGGATATGTTGAATGGTTGATTTACTTCTTGTTGTTTTATGGGCCTGCGAGCCCTTAATTGTTTTGGACCTGCGAGTCCATTGTTATTATTGTTGTTATGGGCCTGCAAGTCCGTTTTCTTTTAGGCCTGCGTGCCAACTAGTATATGATACATGTTGCAGTTTGACTAATTGAAGACGAGAAGAGGTGGACACCATAGAGATGGTACATTGGTGTTGATCCATATTTTTATATATATATATATATATATATATATATATATA
>NW_019266669.1:162619-226277 GCF_002742605.1 Olea europaea var. sylvestris
TATATATATATATATATATATACACACACACACACACACACACACACACACACACACACACATACTTGATGAGACCATTACACGTTAAATTCCTCGTTAAAATATTAAGTTAGTAGTATTTGCCTTCCATCATTATGGTGAAAAAAGAGAATCTTAAATCGAACTTAGCTTGTTGAGTACACTCAAGGCTGGTCTATTAGGGATATGTTTGACACTATGAAATATTTGATATTTCTGAATGATGGGTTTGATTTAACTAAAATTTATCTTTTGTTGAGTACACTCAAGGAGATAAGTTTTAGAGGCCCGTTAAACTAACACATAAGATGTGTGAAGACCAAAGAGTTGTCAGCTTAATGATCTGGAAGTTGTATGAAGATACAATTGATAATAATATCTACCCAAATATTTTATTAAGATTTGTTGAGTACACTCAAGATATTGATACAACGAATGGGATCTAGCCCACTGGGAATCAAATGTGGATTCAAATAATTTATGTATGAGGATCATGAATTTATTTTAAATAGTGGGAGCACGTTTAATTAAAGTTCATATTGAATTTGTGCATATGCATTATAATACATAATAATTCTCTATTTTTTCGTCATTTACAATTTTTGAATCATGAGTAATCATATGAATTTGAGAGGCATACTGGATGCCAACGAACTGATCGGACCAAATTTTCTTGATTGGCACCGCAATTTGAGAATCGTTCTCAAGTATGAGAAAATTGGATATGTCCTTGAACAACCCTTTGCAGTGGTGCCTACTGAAAATTCCACTCAGGAAGAGGTGGCTGCTTACAACAAAAACAGTGATGACGATAACACTGCAGCATGTGTGATGCTTGCAGCTATGTCACCTGAGTTGCAGAAGCAACATGAGGGTATAGATGCTTATACTATGATTTTTCATCTCAATGAGTTGTATGATGAACAATCTCGTGTAAAGAGGTATGAGACCTCTAAACAATTATACCGGTGCAAAATGGCAGAGGGATATTCAGTCAGTGTTCATGTGCTGAAAATGATTGGTTTCATTGAAAAACTAGGTTCATTGGGTTTTATCATGGATCATGAACTAAGTATTGACTTGGTTCTGCAGTCTCTGCCAAATAGTTATTCACGGTTCATTATGAACTTCAATATGAATAAGATCGAATGCACACTCCCTAAGTTGCTTAATATAGTTAAAATTGTGGAGCCCAAGGCATGTCTTAGCTATTCATTCCTCCAAGGGCACTAAGAGAAAAATCAAATGAAATTTTAAGAAAACATCCAAAAAGGTTAAGGTCAGTAACAAAGCAGGCAAGTACAATACCAAATCTGATGACCCATGATATCACTGTGGAGTGAAAGGTTATTGGAAGAGGAACTGCAAGGCTTACCTCGCTAGCTTGAAGGGAAAGAAGTCTTCTGAAACTTCTACTTCAGGTATTTTTGTTATCGAGGTTAATATGTCTACTTCATTAGCTTCTTGGGTATTAGATACCGGATGTGGATCTCATATTTGTATAAATATGCAGGGACTAAACAGAAGTAGACCACTGCAGAAAGGAGAAGTTGACCTGCGCGTGGGAAATGGAGCAAGAGTTCCTGCGTTAGCTGTAGGGACATACTTCTTACCATTGCCTTCGGGCTTAGTATTAGAATTAGAAAATTACTATTTTGTTCCCGCCATTACTAATTATTTCTATTTCGTGTTTGGACATGAATGATTTTTCAATTAATGTTAAGAACAATCGTTGTTCGTTTTATAAAGATGAGATCTTTTATGGTTGTGGTGTGTTGCAAAATGGAATTTATATTCTTGATACCAAGTCGTCTATTATGAGTATAGAAAATAAAAGGCATAAAAGTGATAATCTAAATAATACATACCTGTGGCATTGCAGACTGGGTCATATTAACGACAAACACATTTCAAGGTTACATAAAGATGGATACTTGGGGTCAACTGATTTTGAATCATTTGACAAATGCGAGTCGTACCTATTAGGCAAAATGACCGAGTTCCCTTTTACTGGAAAATGAGAAAGAATCACAGAATTGCTGGGACTAATACATACTTGATGTATGTGGACTCATGTCAATAACCGCCAGAGGTGGTTTCTCTTATTTCATCATATTCACTGATGATCATTCTAGATATGGTTATGTGTATCTGATGAAATTCAAGCATTAAGCACTTGAAAAGTTCAAGGAATTCAAACTTGAAGTAGAGAAATAGACTGGTAAAAATATTCTCATGCTGAGATCAGATCGAGATGGAGAATATTTAAAGGGAGAATTTTTAGATTATTTAAAAGAGAATGAGATTCTCTCGCAGTGGACTCCGCCATATACACCACAACCTAATGGTGTATCTGAATGGAGGAATCGCACTTTGTTAGACATGGTGCGATCTATGATGAGCCATGCAAACATCCCAAAATCATTTTGGGGCCATGAACTAATTGCTGCGTGCTACATACTTAATCGTGTCCCATCTAAATAGGTTGACAAAACTCCGTACGAGCTATGGAGAGGAAAAAGACCAAACTTATCTTACATGAAAGTTTGGGGCTGTGACGCTTATGTAAAGTGAAATGAATCAGATAAGTTTGAGGCTAAATCTGATAAATGCGTATTTGTGGGATATCCAAAAGAGACAATTGGATATCAGTTTTATAATCCCGTTAAGAAGAAGGTGTTCTCTCAAGACATGCCATATTCCTAGAGAAATAGTTTATTCTAGGAGAAGGTAGTGGGATCAAACTAGAACTTGAAGAAGTTCAAGAATCTACAGATACAGTTGACCAATTAGATGACCCTGAGCCTGATTCTACACCTGTTGACGGACAGACACTTGATTAGGATGTAGAGAACCCTGAGGACACTCTAGCTCAGCGTAAATCAAGTAGGATCATTCGACCTCCCAGAAGGTACGAATTCACGATTACTAATCAAGTATTATTAGTCGAGGATGATGAACCTACAAATTACGCAAAAGCGAAGTCAAGTGTTGACTCGAAGAGATGGCAAGAAGTCATGGAATCCGAAATGAACTCAATGTATGAGAACAAGGTTTGGACCTTGGTCGACCTTTCAGGTGGGATAAAACTGATAGGTTGTAAATGGGTTTACAAGAAAAAGGTCGATGTGGATGGAAACGTCCATACATGCAAAGCAAGGTTAGTAGCGAAGGGTTACACACAAAGACAAGGCGTTGACTTTGATGAAACTTTTTCGCCTGTAGACATGCTAAAGTCTATTCGGATTTTGCTTGCAATAGCTGCATACCATGATTATGAGATATGACAAATGGATGTCAAAACTGCTTTCTTTAATGGAAACTTACAAGAGGAGGTGTACATGACACAACTTGAAGGTTTTGAATCCAAATGAGCCAACAAAGTATGTAAGCTAAATCGATCCATTTATGGATTAAAGCAAGTCTCTAGGAGCTAGAATCTTTGTTTTGATGAGACAATCAAAATGTTTGATTTTATCAAAAATGAAGATGAACCGTGTGTTTACAAGAAGACAAGTGGGAGCGTGGTCGTATTCCTAATATAATATGTCAATGACATATTATTAATGGGAAACAACATCCCAATGTTTCAATCGATAAAATTATGGTTGTCAAATAATTTCTCCATGAAAGATATGGGAGAAGCAGCATATATCTTAGGAATCAAGATCTATAGAGATAGATCTAAAAGATTACTAGGTTTATCCCAATCTTCGTACATCTTGAGAAGATTTAATATGAAAGAGTCTAAAAGATGTTTATGTCCTATGTCGCATGGGATTTACCTCTCAAAAGATATGTGTCCTAAAACACATGATGAAAGGAGACGCATGGATAAGATTCCTTATGCTTCAGTGATAGGATTTATCATGTATGCGATGCTATGTACGAGACCAGATGTTTCATATACTCTAAGTGTTACGAGCAGGTTTCAAGCAAACCTTGGTGAGAAACACTGGATAGCGGTTAAGAACATTCTTAAGTACTTGAGAAGGACCAAAGATGTGTTCTTGATTTATGGAGGAAATGAACTGAATATTCATGGCTATACTGATGCTAGCTTTCAAACTAACAAAGATGATAGCAAGTCTCAATCAGGATATATGTTTACTCTCAACAATGGAGCGGTTAGTTGGAAAAGTTCCAAATAAGAGACAACTGCTGATTTAACAATAGAAGCCGAGTACATTGCTGCTTCTGAAGCAGCGAAGGAAGCTGTCTGGATCAAGAAGTTCATTAATGAACTTGGAGTCGTTCCTAGCATTGTTGATCCCATACTTTTGAATTGTGATAACAATGGAGCCATCGCACAAGCGAAGGAACCGTGGTCTCATCAACGATCCAAACATGTGTTAAGGCAATATCATCTCATCAGAGAGATTATACAAAGAAATGACGTAACAATAGAGCGAGTTCCTACAGATGATAATATTGCAGATCCATTGACAAAGTCGTTGTCACAACAGAAACATGATCGTTTTGTGGACGCTTATGGTATTAGATACATGAGTGATTGGATCTAGTGCAAGTGGTAGTTTGTAAGTGTTATGCCCTAGATTCAATCGATTTAGGTTGTAAACACTTTTAATATGTTTAATGCATTTAATTTTGGCAAGATCTATTATTTATTTAAATTAATGTTGTGATAAATAATATTAAATATTAGAGTCCAAAGATCCAAGTTTAAGTGATTAGTTAATCACAATGAGTTGTGATTGTGAGATACAAATTACGTATAATTGGATCTTGAATAAACCGTGGTTGTAAATAATAATGAAATATGAACAAATAGACCATCACATGTGACATTTCTTACTTGTGAATTAAGTAATTGATCTCACAAGTTAAAGTGTGGTGACACTTAAATGAACAAGTGGATGTTTTGTTATAGAACAAAACATTGGAGACCCGCTAAGAGATTCCACATGGATAGCTATCTGAGTGTCAGTAGTTAATCTCTAACGTTCGTTAGTGGAATTGGTCCTATGAATTGAGGTCATCATAGTGTCTTGTATGAGGACATTCATGCTTTGACGGTGTTGGATGTTGCTCTGCCAAGGGCCGCTAATACGACATCGTTTAGGTATGTCAAGAACCATATGAAGGTTGTGAATGATCAATAGAGGATTCGTCACTCTTATATAGTAAGAAATTGTGATCTGTATTTCATTCAATTAAGTCAATAACGAAATTCTTGGTCAAGGTATACATATAAGTCGAAAAGGAGTTTTGACTCATATTGACTTAATAGTAGAATGAAAGATATGATCGATAATCGAGATTAACACACTTCCATATCCCGTAGTTGATTGGATCATATTGATGAAGGGATTATAATTTCATGGTAAACGGAGAGTTTTGGTTTTGTCATATCATATGACATTTTCCGTCATATGTGTTGCCCCGATATATTGCTAGATGTCAATCTGGGACGGCGAGTGTGAATTTGTGATAAATTAAAATTGTGTTTAATTTATCAATTTTGATTAGATCAAAATAATATTTCACGTCGTTCAATTAATTAATTTATCCAACGATTGTTAAATTAACTAATTGGCAAATTGCAATCTTCCAATTCTCTTTTGTGTGCGACCCATTAGGTTTCTGACCACGATGTCTAATTAATTGGATTAATTAATTCACGGACCGAGTTTAATTAAATGGATTAATTAAATAATGGACCGAACTGGGCCGAACCCGTTTGAGTTTATATAAATACATGACTAGGGTTTGAGGTTCATAAGATTTTCATTATTCTTGCTGGCACAAGAGGAAAAACCCTAGTAATTGCAATCTATTCTCTGTATGGATTTCATTGGAGGCTGGACAAGTGGACAGCTGTGAGAGACAGATTCAAATTGTTGGAAAAGAATAATACAAAGGAGTTTGCAAAATCAAGAAAAAGGTACATTTTTCATCACAGTTCTTATCTAAATACAAAACTGAATTCTGAATGGGAATTGAAACTGTTTATTTTCGCTGTGCATGTTTAAGTAAATTCCCAACAGGAACAACATGGGATCCCACAAAACGTATGATTAAAATTAATATTTGATTTTAACTAAATAGAAATAATACTTTTTAAAGTTACCCGAACAAGCATAGAATGAATTACTGAAAGTGTCCACATTACATGTCTTCAAATATCGATGTGGGTACTACTCTTTGCAGATAATAGTGAATTATTACAGACTGGATAACGACTTAGCAAGATTATTTATTTATTTTTGCCATGCAGCTATGGACCGTTATCTGTTTGTCAGATTTGATACCGATGGATACCTTTGGTCACCAAACTTATTCATCGGTTCTCACTGCTGGGCTTCTTGTAACAAGACTTGTTCCGCCAAACGTTCTGTACTAAAGTTGTGTCTGTGTCCTACTTTCCATGTACAACGTTGTGTTGGTCCTTGGTGTAATATAGTCATATAGATATTGTAAATCGAGATTTGATGCTGTTTTACTCAGCTGGCAAAACTTAAATAACTGACCAGGAAGCTTGAGTGTTTCTTATGTGAGGTGACTAACGACAATGAAAAAGTTTTATGAACCTGCATTATATGTTTGGGAAGCTGCCAAAAAGATAGAACCAGCCCCAGATCCACCATGACAATTTTCAATAATCACATTGTCCGAATGGTCATTTCCCAGCACTTCCCATACACTATTATGCAGATAGTTTCTGAATACTCTATAGTGTTCGTAAAGTCCACCTTCAATTGTAACAACACTCTTCTTGTTTGCAATTCTTCCAAGCTTTTTAACAATTCCCACAATGCCGGCTCCCACGAGTCGAGCTCCACGTTCTGCTACGACGTCGCACACTTCTGCGACTAATTCTCTAGCCATTTGAGTCGAATAGTTTATCTGAAACATTAAACTTATTAGTCTATATTACGACAAAATATATTAAAATAAGACGTACGGGGGAAAGGTTGTGTGTCGCCATCTTTCAATCGTATTGGATTCCTTACACTAAACCCTATCTATTTGTACGATTGAAAATGGCTAATAGAAAGCCAGCTCATAGTAAGCAAGAACGCTATGAAGGACTCACTTAAAAAGATAGAGAATAAAATTTACCTCGAAGATTTCCTTCAGTTTCTCATCCACCAATTCGAAATCCTCTGATGTGTCTTGGTGCATGGCAGCCATATCTGGCGATCTGTTAGATATTAATTAGGGGATGTATGATAGACATTTTTAGGTAAAAATTCATTTTAGAATAGTAAATTGACGTGAAATGTGTGATTGAGAAATAAGGAAAAGTTTTTGATTTACGTGTAATATTATTTTAATAAAGAATGTGTAGTTGAAAAGAAGAGAGAGAAAAATGCATTTTGAAAAAATTGGCTACCAAACGGGGCCTTAATGTAAATTTTCTTGCTTGTAATATCTTTTTGTTATTCAGTAGTTTACATGTGTCTTAAATTCTGGCACCACAACTGTACATTGCATGTTGGCGTCAAAACATCCTTGAAGAATTGGCTCGATCGGCACCATTCGGTCAACATTCTCAATCAGTTGTCTAGTTGTCTTACATGTCCTCGTCGTCCACTAATTCCATCATGTAACTCATGCGAACAAGAGTCATAAATAAATTTGTCATTTCTCCTCCAAAAAGAGTTGTGGTCCATTGAGTCTGGTCTCTTCACGTGTTGAAGAGCCGTCTCCAGTTATTCCAACAATAAATATATGAAGAAATTATAACATACCTCAACAAATATGGAGTTGCAAGCTTAGGTGGAACCCATTCTCCGAATAAAGCTGTTTCTTGAGCCATCTTGAGCAAAACCCTCCTAACAATCTCTCCTAGATACATTCCTGAAATAAGCTTTTCAAACATCTGGGCCCCCGGGGGGGGGGGGGGGGGATATAATTTCATCAATCAATTAATTAATTAATTTTGAAATGGCAATTAATTGACTGCAGTGATTTTACCCTGCTACCAGGATTTGAGCTCTCAGCATCTAAAGAGGCATCAAACTCTGTAAAGGGGAGATGGGAGGAACTGAAATTTCCCCATTGCATATTTATAATCTGCAAAAATAAAAAAAATAAAAATTAATCACATTATACTTTGTCCCAATTGCTTGGTTTTATTCGAATGGAATGTACTGTAGTTGCATGTTTGGTACGATATGACTCAACACCAATAAACAAGTTTTTGACCCCTTAATTTTTTTTTTCATTGTTCTTCGCTGCCTAACATTTCATAAGTATTAATTAGTTAGTGACCATTTCTCCAGAATTGGGTGATTGGCCATGCCATTTTGGAACTTGTTCTGCTGATTCTACATATCCAACATCTGTTCCCATTCCTAAAGTTATTGCAGCCACATTCTCTTTGCTGTAGTATATTGCTCCAGCCAAATCTCCTGTAGTATCATTAGCCTGCATAAATAAATTTTCAGTTAACTTTTAATGTTTTTTCCTTCCCTGCCTGGATAGAGATGCAATTATATAACAAGTTCTGAAGCCAAAAATAAAAATAATGTTTTGTTATTGCAGAACTAACAGAATTTATACAATGCTCATAAGGTCTAGATTCGAGTTCTATTGTCATCCAATTATGAAAGCTTGCACGTTTCAAGTCTTTGATTAAAATTATGATTTGATTGCCAGTTGAGAGAATATGTTCAAATTAAGCCCTTGTTTGGTGAGGGATTAAAATCAAAATTTTTAGTAGATTTTGATAAAAGTTGATGAGATGTGTGATTGAAAAATTGTGGGTCCCATAAAATTTGTAGTTAAAAATTAGTTGTTGATTTTGACTTAGATTAAAATCTGAATTTTAATTTCTACTAAATAGAGGCTAATTATGTTGACACAAATAAATTTGTCCTTAATTAGTTTGACAACATATGCTTTTAGATCACATGATTTTGAAGTCTAAGCACTTAAGAGATGAGATAAAAATAACGGTTTTAAGTACAACTTACTAGTGCAAAAACCCGCAAGTCTATACCATGCTTCTCCAAGGCTCGATTGATGTCATTCGTCAATTCTTTGCCAACCTGAATAAATTTGCATCTTTTAAATTAGAGTAATGCTGTGTAGCTCCATTGAGGTTGAACTCCAATCTAGATGATATTAGATGATATATTAAATGAAATGTGAAATTAAGTGAGTTATTTAATTCTATCTATCAATTAATACCACATTAGCATCACCTAAACTGGAGTTATAACCCCAGTGGAACTAAATAACACCACTCTTTAAATTATAATGCTACTCGTGTTGGCATTTTTTGTATGACCACATTTAATACACAGTTATGTATAGTACTCTATACTATATAAAGCAATAAACAAGATTTTAATAGTAAATCAAGTTGACACTACAATTTCCATTTTGAGAAGTGATGGGGTAAAGAAACTCAACTATGTCATTGACCGATAAACTCCTCCATTTAATGGCAGTGCCTGAGGATCTTGCATCTTCCTCCACTGGGAATGAAACTGTGAATCCCAATTTTCTTTCTCTTGATTCTGCCTTGCCATCAATTTCACTATGTACTGAAATAAATTTGGCTAGCTCCACAGCAATCAAATCAAATAATTCCTAAATTAAGAGCGTTGATGAACTTACAATGAGAAAACGATGAAAATCGTTAGCGATAACAATGCGGTACTCTAACAGTATAATAGAAAAAAATTAATTTACTTTGGTAGAATCTCCATCCATGGCAGTCGAAGGAATTGCAACCTCTTCCCTTTGCAATTCAGAAATAGGTAAATTCTTCCCTCCAAGACTTCCTCGGATCATAAGAAAATTTGTTCCTCGTAGATTTATCCCATAATATATACCTTTCTCTTCACTGTCATCACATGCATGGACAATTATAAATAACTTGCACGTGTATATATACATATAAATAATTTCTACCTGTGCGTGCATGGAAAAAATTACGCAAGTATATAAACCCTTGATGCATGCATATATTTTAATCGTTGTGCAAACATGATTTGAAGAAATATAGTTAACGTTTTTTTAAATTTTTTTTTTTTTTTTTAGACGAGATGGTTAGCACTAATTACCCTGTAGGGAGTGGTGCGACATAGGAAACAAGCATCCCCAATATACTTTCCTCCGATGAAAGCCCAGATTCCATTTTCGAGGCCAAGTCATCGGCTATATTCCAAAGTTTAGCCACCGGAGTGGCACAATCGTTGGCGAATTTGCGAAGAAGTCGTTTTGCTTGTCTCAATCGCCGCTCTCTCTGCTGCTCCCAATGTTTCAAAAACACTGCCACACCGACTGCTGCTGCACCCACTGTTACAGCCGCCGCCGCCACCACCACCTCCTTCCTCATCTGTCTAATTTTTTTTTGTTCTTTTTTATGTTTTGGCATCTGTTTCAGCTTTATCGGCCCCGTCATACATTATTATTGAGGAGGAAACAGAATTTGCGACATTTACGTGGAGTAAACGAGTATTATGGTAAATTTCTCAAATTTGAACTCGAATTTTAATCAATTCCTAACAGAATAACGTACTTATTTTATTTTTAAGTATTTGTGTTGAAATGACTTTTTGATATCACTTCTCTTTAAACTTATTTTCAATCAAACATTCTTAAAAATATATATCATTTTTCATGTTTCCACGTAATTTTGTCCTAATTTTTAAACTCACAACTTCAATATAGATCACTTTTCAAATTGTTGGAATGGGCAGTTCGTCCATGTGGATTGACTCGACCCAGAAAAAAAAAAAAGGTTGTAGGGATTAGTTATTCTTTGAATTGTGAATAACTTCTCATTACCCATAATGCTACTTTATGAAGTGCGTGGAAATTTAATGTCTAATATGATATTTGTATGCAAGAAAAATTGAAAAGTCAATAGATCACATTTTTGAGCGTTCAATCATCTTAGAAAAGGTATTTGGATTGTGGCTAAGAAATGCCTTTCCATTTTGATAGAGTTTTAGATCATTGAGATCATAACCAACCAACTTTATATTGAATATCGTCAGTGTCACCCAATTTGATTTTATTTCACCATGATCATCGAATTTTATATAACGTTTCTCCATGATCATCAACTTTTTTTCATCTCTTTCACTAATTTTAAAGGGGTAAAATAATAACTTTAAATTATATATTAAAAAAATACATTTAAAAACCAAAAATAAAAGTGTTTTTTTTTTATCTTAAAGATAAAATAAATTTTTATTTTATTTTATTTTTCTAAGTAACATTTTTTTTAAAATAAGTTTTTATTTTATTTTGAAAAACTTTTTTTAATTAAGTTTTTATTTTATTTTAGTTTTATTTTTATTTTTTAAGGAATTTGTTTTAAAATAACTTTTTATTTTATTTTATTTTTCTAAGTAACTTTTTTTAAAACAAGTTTTTATTTCATTTTTAAATGTTCTTTTTAAATAAGTTTTTATTTTATTTTAAATTTTTTAAAAATAGTTTTTATTTTATTTTATTTTATATATATAATGCAAAATTATATTTTATTTTATATACTTAATGCAAAAACTATTTTAAAATTGTTTATACTTTGTAAAATTAGGTTTTAATAGTCTTAAATTGACTACTAGTTTTTAACAGGTCGAGTCCATTTACTTATTTTATGTCTGCATAGTTATAATCCGGCAAGAGGAAATTACACTCACAAATATTTTTCAATTTTCCATTTCAATAATCAGATGAAAAAGTTATTCTTTCAAAAATCAGGTATACCCCGATCGCACCAGATTCCACACCACGACCCACGACCCTAATTCATTTGCCTCCACAAAAAATGGTCACAACTACTTCAATACAATTTTTCCTCATTGGCACCATAATCCTCACTTCTCTCGTCTGCGGTGCATTGTCGCTCTGACGCACTGTCTAGTTATTGTTGATGATGATGATTGTTAATGCGATCTGAATGTTGGTGGTGGTGGGTGGTGGATCTAAGAGGCGGCCACATTTTGCGTGGTGCGGGATTGGTGGGGTGTGGGTGGTGTGAATTGGAGAGATGAATGGTAATTTGTGATTATTTAATTGGGTTATTGTGATCATTATTTTGATAATATGTGACAAGATAAATAAATTGCGAAAATAAACTTGATAACTTGTTATTGATAAATAAGTTTATACCAATTAATTTGATAATTTGTAAATGACAAATAGTACATATAAAAACGTGTTATTTATGGCTAAATTTGTAATTACGATCTATATTTTTTTCTTTATGATTGTGACGTTTTGTGATTTGTGATTAGCAAGTATTTGGGATCATAAATTATATGTTATTGTGATATTAAAATATTTAAGTAATACCGTCTGATTTTTAAAAGAAGACCACAATTTTTTATATATATTTTTTAATTTGAGTGTATTTTGAAACTATGGTAATTTTAAATTTTATGTCACCTCAAAATTTACAGCAAAATATTCTATTTGAACCTCTCTGCCAAAGTCAAGCCATTTACAAACTCGAGACAAACTTTTATTTTCTAGTATTTTATTACATCAACAAATAATATATAATAAAGTTTTTTAAAAAAAGCGTGCAAGTTTAAGTGGTTCTTCATAAATAGAGTTGATGACAAAAATGATGAATGTCAATAATAGAGATAAACATGTTGGAGGGTGGGGTCACACATACATGATGGGCATTATGTATGTCGAGCAAGTTTGCTCTAAAATCGTTAAATAGATGTTTTTTGGGCTCAGTTTCACATTACTTTTCTCTACCAACCAATCAGTCCAAACGATTCCAACGTACAACCAATATTTTTACCTTGGTTGCATCTCAATCTCACTCACAAAAGACAAGATAACGGTGATAATTTGCCACGAAGGCAAGGAGAAAAAACCAATGGAAGAGGGCACAAAAGGGAGGCCAAATACTCCAAGAAAGTCATTGGTTTTTGGCACCAAAGCAGCCGATCTTTGTGGAGATGACCAGCCACATTTTTCTCTTTTAAACACACTAAAAACGACTAGGATAAGCACATATATATGGGTTAGGTTAGGTTTTAAATGGACCAAGATTGAAAGCCATACAAAAGGTAATATAATTGGGTCGGGTTCAGACTTTGAAATTGGTTTTCGATTATTATTTCACTCATCCTCCAAAACCTATGAAATATATTACAATATTTAATATCATAATTCGAGATTTATTGAGTATTAAAATCCAACAATATATAACAACAAACACTCATCTTCCAAATAATTCTCTGGGAACAAATCCAACGATGAGCCCACCAGATTTTTCTTGACTACCATGCGACATTTACTGCCATACAATTCAGAGACAAGATAATCCTACTCACATGTACGTATTTTTTGTGCATGTGATGTGATCTATGCACAGATAATGTGTGGTTGTGGCACAACAATTGTGACTTGACAGAAATGCTTGTATTCCGAAATGAACTTCTGGGAAAGAAACTTCACAACGTCCACAATCAGAAATTCAATGAATGAAGATTTACCCGTGGCGGTTTGCGAGAAAAAAATCACAAAATAACAGGTGTAAAATCATTCAGGATTGAATAAGTTATGATCATTTTTTTCTTCACAGCCACTTTCTTCAAAAAAGATAAAAAATAAAAAATAAAATAAAATAATGCAGTGGAATTGCTTGGATCTGTGAGCAATAGTGACTCTGTTACCACTATAAGTTTTGCTGATGTAAAAATAACAATATTTTTTATATTGAATAAAATTATGTTTACTTTATTTATTGCATTTATTATTGAACATGTGAAATGAAAATACATGTGATCACTTGTTATAATATAAGTTGGGTACTTGCATTGAAAAGTACAATATGACACAACTTATATTTTGATAATAAATAATTTGTTCACAATTTATGTATAAGGGTTGACACCTTGTACTGGAAGATTGTAGTGTTGATCAATTCACTATTCGGGTTTGTAATTTGTCCTTATCACAGAAATAGTTGAATGTGACACTACTACACTTGGAGTGTATTGAACGGACCGCGTGTCCAATTTAATTCTATAACATGACCATGTGGAGAATTAAATTCCATTTGACCACTGTGTATTTTCATCTAAATCCTCTGACAGAATTATTTATATCTTTTCATAATTTTAATGGTTCTTAGATTCATCAATAAGTGAGATCAATTTGATTGTTCAAATATATCGATGAGTTGGAAACTTAAGAATGAGCGGAGTAGAGAACATGAATTCGTGTTGAGAATCGTCACTCAGAAAAATGGGTAGAGTGATTACTTAAATATTTTTGTTGAACAGTTAAAATCTGAGCTCAGTGTTTAGCAACAGCTAAATTTCGATATCTGTGATTAATTTATAGGACCGTTGAAGAAAATGAAACTTAGTTAGTGGGAATAATTAGAGGGGCAAAATAGTCATTTATGCTCATACCTAATTATCGAATCTCGAACGGGAATAAAATACATATATGACAGGTCAAAGGAAAGTATTGCAGATTTATTCCAAAATTTCAATCTTTTGCCTTTAGTGTAAAAAACAAAGACTAATAATTAGATTGGGTAGTTTAAGGTCGATTAGACATGATCTAATTATTGGAGTTTGGATAATATTTACCTGATCAGGTCACTGTGGTAGCTCCATAAAGTATTGGAACTTAAATACAGTAATTATAATAGTCTTGGGCTTAATTGTGATTACAATAAAGTACTTGGTTGTGACTACTATGAAAGTTGTAAACTTAATTATAATTGTAATCGAAATTCTAGGACTATATATGTAATTACATGTAAACTAATTGGAATTGAACTTAAATTAAAACTCCTACTTGGGTTTCAATTAGAACTTTTGTTTGAATGTGAAATTATTATTGTACTGAAATTGTATCATCTTTTCTATAAATAGAGAATAGGTGGATAGAAATATATTACAACACTCATAATTCATAATTCCATAGAATTCAAATTTAGAGAGAGAGAGAGAGAGAGAGAGAGAGAGAATATATTTATTTTCTTGCTTTTCAATTGTCCACTTCAAAGAATTAGTTTCTTAAATTAATTAAAAGAAGGTGCCCACACGTTAGTATAGTCTTTGCGTTGGAGAATACCATAGAAGACTTGAAAGTTTGAAGCACTAAGATTCTTACAATTAAAGGAGCTAGAAGTTCGCGAATCAGATATAATTCAAATGTTGATGATCGAACTTAGGTAAAAGATTCAAATCCTTTAATTTTGTTATAACATACACACGCACATCTAGACGATCTTGTTTATTGAATTAAAGAAATTTTTAATTTCTGGTTAATTCCGCTTTCTCATTCCAACAATTAAAACTCTCAATTCTCTTCAACAAAGATTTCGGATAACACCCAAATTCTAACACATTTATCCTCGAAACTGCTTGCGACATACTAACCATTTAGAGAAAATGTTGAGGCAATGCAATACTTAGCATGGCCCTTGTAAGTCTTATGAAATTTTCCAGTATTGAAATTCCAAAGCCACTGCAAACACAGAATCCAAGATTTTGTCAAAGAACAGTTTTGGCCAATTGCCTCTTGGGCCAATGATGATAAGACTAAGGCCCAAAACTATTTTTCTATTAAAATCTGTAATTGCCCAATAACGTGATCTAACCCAGTTACCTAAGCCCAACTGTACTAAAGTTGCGTTTTAAGGCATGGCACTTTTATTGTTGTAGCCTAACAATTTCTTCTTTGTTTGAGGAGCCACCTCGACCGTTAGATTGGAATCTGATCAATGGTTGGAAGCCACTGCATGAATACTGCTTTTGTTGCCCTATTCATTCATTCCAAGGGTTTATGTCACGTGTGTTTTTGTGAATCTTCCTTTCTCTTTTGTGTTCATCTTCCAATCTTTGATTGGAAGTTGGTTTTCTCTCTAATTCTTCGTGTAATCTTAATACTTCGTATACTGATAGGAGGTGGTGTGAGTTCATCCGTCCTTGTGGCTTCCTTTAATCAATAAAGGCGTGCTTGAGAATTTGAGTTAGGATTTTGGTCACACGGACGGATACAATTCGTTTCGTTCTGAGCCCCATCGAAACATCTTCTTTCTTGATACTTTGGATGTATATCTTGAGAAAGCCATAAAAGAACTCATGTTTTTAAAGTTTCTGTAATTTTTCTTAAGTTCGATGAATATTGTAGTTTGATCCTTTGTATAACAAACAGTATAAAGGAAACATTTGCAAAGTATGGGTACAAGATTCTATCCACGCCTAAAAGCTGAATACTCTGTAGTTGAGCTAGCACCCGAAGAAAATATGGAAAAATTAGACATAATTTAAATATTACAATTAAAGGGTGTGGATATACAATCAAAATCAGTTATCAATTAAGTAAAGGGAAAATAAATTAGACGAAGTAATCAAACAAATAAGCTAAGAAATATTAATTATTCATAACTAGTACCTTTATGTCCGGTCTACAATAGCATACACAAGACTCACAAGCAAACTAGGCAATTAATTCATTTAAATCCACAAGAAAACAAGACCTCGCTCGAAAAATACAAATTGCTAAATGATTATGAAGACATTCTTGGCAACTGCGGTATACTTTTGACTCACAAATTGCCTAAAAGATTTAAAGACAACGAAACATTCTGATTATAACCTTTGATTTGAAAAGAAAGCATATAGAAATTGAGCCCAATTCTTTTCAAAACCAAATGGAAACAACACATGACTCCTACATATTAGAATTAAATTTCAAATCAAACAAACTTGTCAAATTATTTCAAAATTCATGTGTTAAGTCGTATTAATAATGTATATATAATCAATTATAATTAATTATCCTCACTCAATTAACAGTATCTCAATCCTCACCAAATTAATAATATCTCACTACTCCCCACAGCACTCCCACCCTCCATCAATTTTCTTTCTTTCTTTTTTTCTTTTCTTTTTTTTTTCAAAAATTGAATGCATTTTATGAAGATAACACCCCACCTCTGAACCACCCCACCAAGCCCCTAACCCTATCCCACCTTGCTCCCCAAAAATTTTCAAGTCACCGGCTTGCATTATTTGCAACTAATTGCAATTAAATTTATTTTTAGTGTGACTAATTGTGACTATGTCAGCCTTAACTGTGATGGTTGTAACCAAGTCACAACCGATCACAAATAACACAAAATTGGTAACATCCAATCATATTAAAACATGGTCACCACAAATAAATCATCACACACTATATACCAACACCACAATCCACTACCAGTTACCATCACTTCCAATGGACCACCACTACCACCTTCATCTCAAATTCACGATCATAAATACTACATTCATTGACGTGTTATTTGTGATTAACTGCGATCAAATTTATCTTCAATATGACTGTCTGAAGCTAGGTTAGTCTAATTTGACCACTTATAGTCACAGTTCACATAAATATGGTTACAAATAGTCACAATGAAGATAGATTTGGTCATACATGATTTTCGTTGCCGCAACGACTCCTAGCAAAGTCAAGAACAAAAGTGCAGCCTCACAACGACCACCAGCAACAGAACCATCATCTCTTAAACCACCATCAACAATAGAACAACACATATATCAAGAAATCACTGTCACCATTTGCAAAACACCAACAATCATCCCAAAAATTTGGCTAAACAGCAGATATGATGAAAAAGCCACAATCAAACTACCCACATCGCAAGCCATCCATAATAGATCAGATTACAAAAACCACCAACAAATATGTCATTAAGTAAGCAACATCATCTTTGCTACCTAATAAGCAGCATCACCGACATCTAATAAGTAGTTTCATCTGCACTGTCTCTACTGCGGGCAGCATCACCAGAGTCATTGCCGCTGCAGCAGTGATACAGTAATGCGCCTGGTTCGAATGCTGTGACTCGAGTAGCAACGACAGCGACATCACCAGTGTCAGTAAGCAGCATCATCGGCATTGTCTCTGCTGCTGGAAGCATCATCGACATCTGGTTCAAACTCTATGATGTGAGCAACAGTGGCACCGCCGACGAGGCAAAGCTTTTGGTGATGCTAGAGATGGAAGGGTGAGGGTGGGTAAGTGTTGGGCCTTCCCTCCACTTTGAGGGACTTGGCTTTTATTAGCCAATTTGGCCTCAAGCATTTAATGGTCCATTTATTTGGTCCAAGTTAAAAACATACTAATATAGATATGGAAATTGAGGAAAACGGGTCAGCACATTAACATTCCCAAAAGGGAAACTTCATTCATTCTGAAGCAGAGAGTTCGCGAGAGGAAAACCTACGACATTTCAGCTCTTCTTGCCAAAGGATGGAGGCTCGTTTGTAGTCCAATTTACTTGATATTTCAGTATGTGATTCTTGGCAAAGATACCTACATTTTGACCTGAGCTGATCGTCGAAATTCTTCTCCATTTCTCTGGGCTATACACACTTGTCTAGTGAGATTTTCTCCTTATTATTGTGTGTATTTATTTTGGATGATGTTGTTGTTGATATCCAAGAACTACATGTGTTCTTGATGTATTTGGTAGCCTCTAGAGTTTACTTTGGAGAGGGTTAAATTGTGTATCCCATTATTCAAATAGTGGAAGGCTTTACTGGACTAGGTCCCGGGGTTTTACCTTCACGTTGAAGGGTTTCCCTAGTGAACAAATATTGGTGTTGTTATCTTTACATTTCTGCCAGTGTGTGTGAGTTGGAGCCGGTGTTATTTTACTGCCATTTTAATTCTACATAATAGGGGGATTGTGTAATTGTATTCCGCTGTGTGGTTGTGTTATTGGTTCAATCCCCAACAAAGTGGTATCAGAACTTTGGTTAAGCCTCTGTGATTATTGTGAGAATTAAAATGGAGGATTCGGCTAGTGGCATGGTTAAACTCACATCTTCAAATTATTCTATTTGGAAGACTAGGGTGGAGGATATTTTGTATTGCAAAGATTTGTTCGATCCCATTGAATTGAATGGCAAGCAACCTGATTCTAAAACTGATGAGGATTGGAAGAAATTGAATAGAAAGGCCATTGGACAAATTAGGCAGTGGGTTGATCAGAGTGTCTTCCATCATATAGCTAAAGAAGTAGATGCATACAGTCTTTGGCAGAAATTGGAAGGTCTTTATGAAAGAAAGACGGCACAAAACAAGGCCTTTGTGATAAGAAGGCTTGTGAATTTAAAATACAGGGATGGTAATAGTGTTGCAGAGCACTTGAGCAGCTTTCAAGAGTTATTGAATGAGTTGACTACCATGAAGCTTACACTAGATGGTGAGGTACAGGCTTTACTTCTATTGAGTTCATTACCTGATAGTTGGGAAACTTTAGTTGTCTCTCTGAGTAATTCAGCTCCGAATGGCGTGATCACTGTCAACATGGTGAAAGACAGTATGTTTAATGAAGAAGCCAGAAGAAAGGAGCAAGGTGCTTCTTCTAACTCTGAAGCACTTGTTACAGAAAGAAGGGGGAAAAACCAGAGCAGAAAACCTTATGGTGATGACAGTCATGACAAGTCTAGAAGAAGATCAAAGTCAAGAAAAGGGATAAAATGTTATCATTGTGGCAATCTGGGGCATCTTAAAAAGGAGTGCAGAAAATGGAAAAGAGAACAGTTAAAATTGAAAGGTGAAGAACAGAAAGAACAAAAAGAGACTGCAGTAGTTGCATCTGATGCAGAGGTATTTGTTGCTTGTGATGAATCATTTGCTAGCCTTTCATGCCAGGATTCTACATGGATAGTTGATACAGGAGCCTCTGTTCATATTACTCCACGTAGAGATTTCTTTTCATCCTATACCAGTGGTGATTTTGGTTGGATCAGGATGGGAAATGAAGCTAAAGCAAGAATTATTGGTATGGAGGATGTACAGTTGGAAACTAGCATTGGTAGCAAGTTATTTATCAGGGGTGTCAAACATGTTCCTGATATGCGTTGCAACTTGATTTCTGTTGGAAAGCTTGATGAAGAAGGCTATCACAATCACCTTGGAGATGGTTCTTGGAAACTTACAAAGGGTTCTCTTGTTTTAGCCAGAGGGAAGAAGACTAATGGTCTCTACAAAACAGAAGCAAAACTAATTCATGGAAATGTGAATATTGCTGAAAATGAAGCCTCTACTGAGCTATGGCATAAGCGGCTTGGCCACATGAGTGAAAAGGCACTTCAAATTCTCTCCAGAAAGAAGCTCCTACACAATATGAAAGGTACATCACTAATCCCTTGTACTCATTGCTTAGTTGGTAAGCAAACTAGAGTTGCATTTCATAGATTCCCTGCATCTAGAAAGACTCATATTCTTGATTTAGTGCATACTGATGTTTGCATGATGCAAAGTAAATCTCTAGGTGGTGCATTGTATTATGTTACATTTATTGATGATCACTCTAGAAAAGTGTTTGCATATTCTTTGAAATCTAAAGATCAGGTGTTGGAAGTATTTAAAGACTTTCATTTGAAAGTTGAAAGAGAAACTGGAAGACAATTAAAATGTGTCAGAGCAGATAATGGTGGTGAATACAGAGGGCCATTTGAAGAGTACTGCAGAAGACATGGCATCAGGCTTGAGAAAACTGTTCCAAAGACCCCACAACAAAATGGGGTGACAGAAAGAATGAACAGGACTATTTGTGAGAAGATCAGATGTATGCTCTCTCATGCAAAACTGCCTAAGCACTTCTGGGCTAAGGCAATGAGGACAGCAGTTGACTTGATTAATCTTTCTCCATCAGTTCCTTTGAATGGTGATGTTCCATAGAGCTTTTGGACAGAAAAAGATCTATCTCTTGATCACTTGAGAGTTTTTGGCTGTCGGGTATCTGTTCATATTCCTAAAGATGAAAGTTCCAAATTGGATAGCAAAGCAAAACAGTGTATCTTCTTGGGTTATGCACATGAAGAATTTGGGTACAGATTGTGGGATCCAGTGAACAAAAAGATTATCAGAAGCAGAGATGTTGTATTCTTTGAAAATGAAACCATTGAAGATTTAGATCAGACTAAGAAGCCAAATACAGTCAATGAAAAACAAATCAGTTCAGTTCCACATATACCACTACCAGATCCTGTGGTACATGATGATCACAGAGAAAATGTGCAAGAAGAACATGACACTATAGGAGACAGACTTGATGAAGCCTCTACACAGGGTAATGCAGAACCAGATCAAATTCAAGAGAATGTTCCTCTTGAGGTGTCAGCTGAAGAGGGGTTAAGAAGATCTACTAGAGAGCGCCAGCCTTCTAAGAAATACTCTAGTAATGAATATGTGTTACTTTCTGATGGGGGAGAGCCAGAAAGTTATCAGGAGGTTCTGTTACATGATCAAATAAATGAGTGGTTAAAAGCTATGCAAGAAGAGATGAAATCTTTGCATAAGAATAACACCTATGATCTAGTACAGTTGCCTAAGGGCAAGAGAGCACTGAAGAACAAATGGGTGCTTAGACTAAAAGTTGAACCACATAACTTGCAGCCAAGGTACAAGGCAAGGTTGGTTGTGAAGGGGTTTGGTCAGAAGAAAGGTATTGATTTTGAAGAAATCTTCTCACCTGTGGTTAAAATGTCTTCAATCCGAGTTGTGTTAGGCTTGGCAGCCAGTATGAATCTAGAGATTGAACAACTTGATGTGAAGACAGCTTTCCTTCATGGTGACCTTGAAGAGGAAATATACATGGAGCAGCCAGAAGGATTTACAGCTAAAGGTAAAGAAAATCTTGTATGTCGGTTGAAGAAAAGCTTGTATGGCCTCAAGCAGGCACCGAGACAATGGTACAAGAAATTTGATTTCTTCATGGTTGAGCATGGGTACACCAGAACAACTTCTGATCATTGTGTGTTCATAAAGAAATTCTCTGATGGGGAATTTATTATCCTCTTGTTATATGTGGACGACATGTTGATTGTCAGTCGTGACACTGGAAAAATTAAGAAGTTGAAAAATGAGTTGAGCAAGTCCTTTGAAATGAAAGATTTAGGACCTGCAAATCAAATCCTCGGTATGAAAATCTCTCGTGACAGGAAGAATGAGAGATTATGGTTATCACAGGAAAGTTATATCGAGAGGGTATTACACAGGTTCAATATGGACAAGGCAACACCAGTTAGCTCTCCACTTGCAAGTCATTTGAAATTGAGTTCAAAACAAAGTGCTTCAAGTGAGAATGAAAATGAAGAAATGAAGAATGTGCCTTATGCATCAACTGTGGGTAGCTTGATGTATGCTATGGTATGCACAAGGCCAGACATTGCTCATTCTGTTGGAGTTGTCAGTAGATTTCTTTCTAATCCTGGAAAAGAACACTGGGCAGCAGTGAAATGGATTCTCAGATATCTTAGGGGGACTTCTAAGATGTGTTTATCTTTTGGCACCAGCAAACCCGAGCTTGTTGGGTTCACAGATGCAGATATAGCTGTTGATATAGACTCTAGAAAGTCTACCTCTGGGTATTTGATCACTTTCTCAGGGGGAGCAGTTTCATGGCAGTCTAGACTACAGAAATGTGTTGCTCTATCCACCACTGAGGCTGAGTACATAGCCATCACTGAAGCTAGCAAGGAATTGCTATGGATGAAGAAGTTCTTACAAGAACTAGGCCTAGAGCAAGAGAAGTATATACTCTATTGTGACAGTCAGAGTGCCATCCATCTCAGTAAGAATCCAACTTTCCACTCAAGATCCAAACATATTGAAGTGAGGTATCATTGGATTCGAGATGCACTAGAGATGAAGAAGTTAGAGCTTGAGAAAATCCATACTGATGAGAATGGTTCAGATATGATGACAAAGCCATTGCCTATGGAGAAACTACAAGTATGTAGAAGGGAAGCAGGCTTGGTGGAGTCCCTCACGTAGTCGGGAAGGGGAGATTTGTTGGGCCTTCCCTCCACTTTGAGGGACTTGGCTTTTATTAGCCAATTTGGGCTCAAGCATTTAATGGTCCATTTATTTGGTCCAAGTTAAAAACATACTAATAGAGATATGGAAATTGAGGAAAACGGGTCAGCACATTAACATTCCCAAAAGGGAAACTTCATTCATTCTGAAGCAGAGAGTTCGCGAGAGGAAAACCTACGACATTTCAGCTCTTCTTGCCAAAGGATGGAGGCTCGTTTGTAGTCCGATTTACTTGATATTTCAGTATGTGATTCTTGGCAAAGATACCTACATTTTGACCGGAGCTGATCGTCGAAATTCTTCTCCATTCCTCTGGGCTATACACACTTGTCTAGTGAGATTTTCTCCTTATTATTGTGTGTATTTATTTTGGATGATGTTGTTGTTGATATCCAAGAACTACATGTGTTCTTGATGTATTTGGTAGCCTCTAGAGTTTACTTTGGAGAGGGTTAAATTGTGTATCCCATTATTCAAATAGTGGAAGGCTTTACTGGACTAGGTCCCGGGGTTTTACCTTCACGTTGAAGGGTTTCCCTAGTGAACAAATATTGGTGTTGTTATCTTTACATTTCTGCCAGTGTGTGTGAGTTGGAGCCGGTGTTATTTTACTGCCATTTTAATTCTACATAATAGGGGGATTGTGTAATTGTATTCCGCTGCGTGGTTGTGTTATTGGTTCAATCCCCAACAGTAAGTGAGTGGGTAAAAAGAGAGAAGATAGAGTGAAGAAAGAAGGTGAGAAATTTAGTGTTTGAAAATGAAATTGATTTTGGGATGAATGGGATTGGGGTGTGTAATTAATTTTTTTATTAATTATAATTATTAAATATAGGTGTCTAGGTAATTTTTCCAAACCAAAATACTAACAATAAAGGAAGCCAAACACAAATTAACTGTATTGTTGTGACTAATTTTTACATCTAACTCATATTTTAAGTCACGTACAATAATTCTTGAATCAGGATTATCCAATCTTCCTGAAATGTGCTCGACAACTATAGAACTTGTGACACGTTGACATGGGCTATGAGGAAAATCTACAAATCATGTGTGCACATTGTTGAATTTACGAATTATGAAAATTACAGATTGCTTCACCATCGAAGGCCTATTCATGTACTTGACTCTAAATCGACTTCATCATGTTGTACGTTGTGGTGAACTTCCTCCACAACAAACTTTAGAAATTTGTCTCTCCTTATATCAACAATTGAAAACTCGATTTTCAAAATTGTAATACATATAACAGTTTTCTTATGAACAAATTGTACCAATTTAAGTCTTCATCTTCCCGTATTTCGATCGAAGGTATATTCATGCTCGGGATGTTGAACTCTAATTCAATTTGAATGCGGGGATCAAGAATACCAAGTTTGCCCTTCAACTATTAACAAGTATGGATAAGGTGATACTTGTCGAAATTACGATTGAAGTGGTTTTGTCTCTTTTCCCCTTCTATTCGTCATCTCATAAACAAAATTTTCCCCATATGGTACAATGAATATCAAATGATTATTCATACCTGAAAAGTTGATATTGCAATGATAAGAATTCTACAAAATCAATATGTTGACATTTAATAACAATAAAGTGGCATATTCAAATATTTAAATACATACAATAGCAAATAGTGACACTGACAATTGAAATGTCTGTCCTCACAGTTCTCAAATGTCAAATTCAACAATTGAAATTTCTATCCCGGCAGTTTCAAAATGTCGAATTCAATACTTGACCTATCGAAACTGACGGGGAACATTTAATGTGTGTGATTGAAATAAATTTT
Organism: Olea europaea var. sylvestris; assembly: GCF_002742605.1. Taxonomy (NCBI): domain Eukaryota; kingdom Viridiplantae; phylum Streptophyta; class Magnoliopsida; order Lamiales; family Oleaceae; genus Olea; species Olea europaea. Next base: position 187,245 of record NW_019266669.1, read on the forward strand.
TCATAAAATTAATTGTGGTAAACAATAATATACTACCAAATGACAAAATATTATTTCTTAATAATTTGCACTGTGAATCATTAAAGAGACAATCCTTCAAAAATTTATTGGGCTTGATTGGAAAAAATTATTCAAAATGTTAATGGTGATCATCAATTTTCAACTACAACATGACAACATCTTTTCAAATAAAGAGCTCAATACTTCATCAGATATGGAATCATTCACAACATTTTATAGATAATGTTGGTATCTTCATTCCAAAATATTTGAAAAGTCGAATAAATTAATGAATAATAATTTCAAATAAATATGACCACATTGTATTTAATATTTCAAAAGTTCTAAGTTATACGATAAAAATATTAAACAATTTCTAACATGCTAGCCTCTCCAAATGGAAGATAAATCCAATAGTAATTTCTTCTTGATAAAAGAATGTAGAAGATTTAAGAAATTTAGGGTTTGTTAATGGTAGAAGAAATTGGTTTATGCTTACTTTGCAAAATCCTTTTTCTTGTTTTTTGATTAAAAAATCATATTACTCAAAATAATATACATAAATTCAATGTTTTGTAGTAACCCGTTTGGCTCTCATTATTTGGTATTATAATTTTTGAAATAGTATTTTTTTGAAAATGCATGATCGTAAAAGAAGAAAATTTTTTGATTTACGTGTAATATTATTTTATAAAAGATTGCGTGGTTGAAAATAAAACAGGAAAAATTTATAATGTGACATAATAAGGGCCAAATGGGGGCTAATGGGCATTCAAAACAAACATTAATGAGCATTAAAGACTCCCAAAAAGTTATCACTAAAGGTAATTTGGACTTTTCACAAAAAAAAAAAAATGACATTTTTTTTAACACCATTAGTAAAAGTGACAAATTTGGGTGTATTTTCAAATTTAGTGACATTTATGAAAAATCCCCTTAATTTAAATCTGCTACAAGAAGCATTTTCTACCACTCCATTCAATTTATTTACAAATCTATTAGAAGCTCCAAATCAGTTACATAATTAGAAATCGAAGAATCTATGTTACTTTTAGTCTACCGCTTCTTTTAACTTGTTCTATTGAGATTGCATTACTATTATAAACAAAAACATCTTTTAAGTTCATGCAAAACAAGTCTCACCCACTTAACTCGTACTTTCCTTAAGTCAACCTCGCCAATCGTCGAAATATATTCTCAATTTTATGTTATCTAGTTTAGTATACCTAAACATAAATCTACATTAATCTAAGAGCTTTTTTTTTTTTTTTTCTAATAGTTCAATAATCAATAGTCTAAAGCATAATAGAAAATTCATATAGCAGTTCTCCTGTTATCCTACTCAATCAATGTCATCATATGCATTACATCTTCTTAAATGCCTGCTTCATTGTTAATAACCAAACCTAAACCCTGCACAATCCATCAGAGTCTCTTCGTCGAAAACTTGAAAGTTCCCACAAGAATGAACTTCACATTCGGTGAAAACTTAACAAAACTAACTGGAGGATGTTCTTCGTTGATCAAAGTCTCCACACATTGCCCAGTAGAAGCATCCCAAATCCACACAATCCATCATAGCTACTGGAAATAATCATTGTCCCATGATGACTAAAATTAACAACGTTCAAAAGGTCGGAGTGTATAGGGAGGACCTTAAGGTACTTTCCAAACTTCACATCCCAAATGCGTACTGTCTCATCGAAAGAGATGGAGACAAGCATGTTGAAGCGAGGATTAAAATTCAAGTAGAACACATGATTAACTTGTCCATTGAGAGTCTAAACGGAGGACCTTGTGTTAAATTGTGACTTAAATTAGGAGTCTTTGGAAGTGGCAGACAAAAGGAGAGGGAATCAAAGTTGTATTTTGCAAATTAAGGAAAGAAAATCTTATTGGAGCCATATGGAAATATGAAAGAATCAAATTGGAATCAATTCCAAAGAAATAGGGAAAGTGGCGTTTTCCCTGTTCACGTGTCTCGGCAGATTTTTTTTCTCTTTTTTCTTTGTTTACACGTTTCCTTTTTTTCTTAATTTCCATCTTTTGCCAATTCTTAGAGCTAGACTCGTGTACTATAAATATAGGACTCATCTTTTAATATTGTTGAAGCCAATTGCTGTAATTCTCTCATTTCATAGTGATTGAATAAAATAACATCGTTTTTTTGTCATTTCCCTTTTATTTTGCATCTTTTACTTTAATCTTGTTCTTGGTTATTTTTTGATCTTTATTTATACTTCATATTGGGTTCATCAAATCTCAATTCTTGCATTGTCTTCATCGGTCCCAACAAGTGGTATCAGAGCAATGTTGCAAGTTATTTGTGATTTGATTGAGGTTTTCAGAGATGACTTCAATAAAGTATGATATTCCGCTGATGGATTGCAATACAATGTTTTCGTTGTAGCAAGTAAAGATGAGAACTGTGTTGACACAGATGGAACTTGATGATGCTTTGCTGGGCTTTGACAAGATGCCAGCAAATTGGTCTATGGAGGAGAAGCAATTGAAGGATAGGAAGGTTATATCATTGATTCATCTTCATTCGTCCAACAATATACTACAGGATGTCTTGAAAGAGAAGACAACAGCTGCTTTGTAGCTCAAGTTAGAGCAGTTGTGCATGACAAAGAGTCTGACGAGCAAACTAACTCTAAAGCAGAAGTTGTATTTCCATCGCATGGCGGAAAGAGGATCACTGCAGGATCATCTTACTATGTTCAAGGAAATCGTTGCAGATCTAGAGACGTTGGAGGTAAAATATGATGAAGATGATTTGGCCTTGATCCTATTGTGTTCATTACCTGGCTCTTATTCGTCATTTCGTGATACTATATTATATAGTCGTGACACGCTAACCATTGAGGATGTATACGACGCCCTGTTCTCAAAGGATAAGATGGAGTTGTTGGTTGGAGATCCTACATCTAGAAGTGTGGATGCTCTAGTTACTCATGGTGGACGATAGAGCAGTAGGTCAAAGGTGAAATTCAGCAATTTGTTTTGCTTCTACTGCAAGCGGAAAGGACACTTGAAAAAAGATAGTGACAAGTTGTAGGGTAAAGGTAATTTACATGCAAATCATTCTGGGCAATCTGGTAATTCGGATGAAACCAATGTAGTTGAAAATTTTTCTGATGATGGAGATGTGATATTGGCTATATCTGACGAGGAATCCAAATCTGAGTAGTGGATTTTGGATTCTGCATGTTCGTATCATATGTGTCCCAATAGGGCGTTATTCCAGACATATGAGGCGATGAAGTAATGTGGAGTTGTCATGGGAAACAACCAATTTTGCCGGATTACAGGAATCGATCAGGTCAAATTGAGGCTACAAGATGGAACAGTGAGAACACTTGAACAGGTTCGCTATGCTCCAGACTTGACAAAGAATCTCATATCGCTAAGTACCCTGGATACAAAAGGGTATAAAATTTCTGGTGGAGGTGGAGTCCTGAAGGTTCAGAAAGGTGTTCGGGTTGTACTAGAGGGACGGATGAGATCCCGGTTGTACATTTTGCAAGGACGCGTAGAACCAGTTCAGAGACATTTGGACAAGTTTAGTACCGTGGTGAAAATTCAGTTTGGTACATTACCTCTTGTGTTAGGCTCTGGGTTAGTTTCGAACTTTGCTCGTGTGAGTGTTGATGATTTTGCTTTGCCACCACTTTCAGCAGATACACTTTGTTCTTATGCTAGTGGACTCATGGAGCATAGGTTTAGTGGTGTCAATAATGTCTGTAATGCCTTAGGAATCGTTAAAGGTGACAGTTCTAGTAAGGGGCCTTCTGATTGTGCATTTGGTGTGGTTTCTGCTACAGGGTGTGCTTCGACCCTGTCTAGTGATTATTAATTCTAGGTGGAATTTTGGGAACCCGGGTTTGGGTTCGGGTGTCACTTGTGAACGCCGGATGGGGGAACATGTTTTCGTGGAGAGTTTGGTTACTTTGTTGAGGAGCTTGGTTATTCTGATGCAGACGGATCATTTCTCAAGGTGGAGAAATTTGGAGCTTCATTCATTGCCCCAGAATTTGAGTCAAGGTGAAGATTGTTAAATTGTGACTCAAATTAGGAGTCTTTGGAAGTGGCGGACAAAAAGAAAGAGAATCAAAGTTGTATTTTGCAAATTAAGGAAAGAAAATCTTATTGGAGCCATGTGGAAATATGAAAGAATCAAATTGGAATCAATTCCAAAGAAATAGGGAAAGTGGCGTGTTCCCTGTTCATGTGTCTCGGCAGATTTTTTTTTTCTCTTTTTTCTTTGTTTACACGTTTCCTTTTTTCTTAATTTCCATCTTTTGCCAATTCCTAGGACTAGAGTCGTGTACTATAAATATAGGACTCCTCTTTCAATATTGTTGAAGCCAATTGCTGTAATTCTCTCCTTTCATAGTGATTGAATAAAATAACATCGTTCCTCTGTCAGTTCCCTTTTATTTTGCATCTTTTACTTTAGGGCCTGTTTGGGAGCAATTTTTTCGCACAAAAAATTGATTTTTTGACCGTTATTTCACTATTCCAGTTGTCATATTTGACTTCTTCTCTCACAGGTGGACCCCACTTTTCTTCTAACGGTCAAAAAATCAATTCTGAAAACCACTCCCAAACAGACTCTAATCTTGTTCTTGGTTATTTTGTGATCTTTATTTATACTACATATTGGGTTCATCAAATCTCAATTCTTACGTTGTCTTCATCGATCCCAACACCTTGTGGGGACATCCCAAAGACAGATTGTGTGGTCATCCAAAGCATTGGCGAGCAAGTGAAAATTAGAGGAGAAAGACATGGTGGAGTAGGGATAGCAAAAAAATCCTCCCAATCCGATACTCATGTGTCCCGCTCGAATCTAGTGGGGATAAACTGGGCAAAGGTCGTGTAGGAAACATGGCTCTCGCTTGCTACCTATTCCACTTCAAGTTAATTTTGGAATATGTTTAATAGGCTTTATTTTTTAAATAACAATGTCATTTTTCCACCAAAATTCTTACTTTTTTGGTTGGCAATTTTTCCATAGAAAACATTTTCTTTAGGGATGAATGATTTTTATTTTCCAAATAATTTTTCACATTCTCTCTTTCTCTCTCTTATTTACCTATCAATAAAAAATTGATAAGTATAATATTTTCTAGATTAAAAACTAAATCAATCAAACTGTTGTAAAATAATGAGATAATTATTGATGATTATTTAGTGTTATCATCATACATAGATAATTCTTATCTAATTTAGAATATTTATTTCATTTCAATTGTAACTCTCATTTTGGATTCTATAAATATAGAATATTAATTCTTAATAATACATACTTGATATTTGATTCTTATATTCTTTTCTCTTTTTCTCTCTTTTTCATAACACGTTATCAACATGAAATCTTTCAAAGTCTAGTAAAGCTACTAATTTTTACAAGTATAATCATCTATCACATGTACCAAAACTAATTGGTAATATGTGAATTTTTTTTACCCGCAAATAACACGTATTTTCTGCCATAATTTGCCTATAAAATTGAACATGTAATCAGATTCTTGTATTTGGCGTAGGTGAAATGTATTTGTCAGTTTGTGTTCTGCATATGTATCCATTTGTGTCATTTATTTGTGCCATCATGTTTATAATCGTTGTATCTAACACCTTCAATTTGTCCAAATTGTTTTCTATTGCCATGAACACGTTTTCCTATGCCATTAAATTTTCTTTTCACCACACTATAAAACTATATAACATTTTAAAATTATATGCTACGTGCATAATTGTACTTTTATTCAAGAATTTGGTTAATTAAATGTATATTTTATAATTTGACTTACATAATAATCTTTTCAATCCCGATCAAAATCGTTTCCAGCATACCGTGCCGTGTTTTAGATCTTCTTTTATCAATATCAATTCCATTATGAATTGTACATTGTGTGTTAGATGTATTATATAAGCCTTATTTATTTATTCGTTTCAATAATTATCATGTTCTCATTCTTTTGCAATCATATTATAATTTTGTACTTACAAATCTATATGTTATATATAGTTTGTTGTTGCTCCTAAAATAGCACAACATTATAATTAATGTTCTAGAGGATTATTAATCACAGACCTATCTATTGTAAATAGTTTGTTGTTGTTCCTAAAGTAGCACAACATTATAATTAATATTCTTGAATAATATTATTTGTTTCTGAAGAGTATGAATTATATTTTTCAATATTTCTAAAAAATATTGACATATTACTCTTAAAGAAGTAATAGTGAAATACAACGTCTCTCGAAATAACACATGTTTTGAAGAATATATTATTTAGAATTAGTGTTTATCCCTAAAGGAAACACACGTAAATTATGTCATGTTGATATTGACTGCTTGATTAACTATTATGTGACGTTTAATCATATTCTTCGAAACTATTTGTATTTTCTTTGCTTTATTATGTAATTAATCAAATGACTAATATCACAAAACTTGAGTTTGCTGCACTTGATATATTTGGCAAAAATTATCTATCATGGATACTCGATGTTGATATCCATTTTATCTCAAAAAGTTTGAAAGAGACAATAAAAGAACGTAACAATGAATCCCTACAAAATCATCTAAAAGAACACATCTTCCTTCATCATCATCTTCACGATGGATTAAAAGTTGAATACCTCACTGAGAAAGACCCACAGATTCTTTGGAAAAAATTAATTGAAAGATTTGATCATTAGAGGATACAGTACTCCCTAAAGCCCGCTATGAGTGGATGCACCTTCATTTGCAAGACTTTGAAACTGTTATTGAGTACAATTCTAAATTATATTTGTGTGGGAAAAAAATCACCGATAAAGATATGTTGGAGAAAACTTTTTCCACCTTTCACGCTTCGAATGTGCTCCTACAATAATAATATCATGAGCGTGATTTCAAAAAGTATTCAGAACTTATATCTTGCTTGCTAGTTACTAAACAAAATAATGAACTATTGATGAAAAATCACGGATTATGTCCAACTGGCTATGTACCATTGCATGAAGCAAATGATACTGTGTTGCCTGAAACAAATGCAATATCAAAATAAGGACGTGGACGTGAACAAAGACGTACACGTGACTAGAAAAAATAATCAACAAAGTTATCAAGAACAAGACAATAATTTCAAAAAAAAAAAAAAGCAAACGAAAGTAGCACATCTCAAAATGAGCACGAATTGCTTCGGATGTGGAATGAAAGAGCATTGTGTACGTACCTGTTGTGCGACAAAATATCTTGTGGATCTCTACAAAAAATTAATCAAAGAAAAAGAAAAAGTGGAGACAAATTTTGCTGATTATGATTGTTCAATTGATGTGACTCATTTGGATGTCTTTGATTTATTTGCCGATTCAAATGGAAATACTGACCATTTGATTGAGGATGGTGATAGAAGATATAGATTAATTAATTTATGTTTCTAGTATTTCTCTTTATTTTATAAATTTAGGTTGAAATATATTTTTACTTTTTGCCAAAATTTAAAACTTTATTATGTATCATTACTTCACAGTATTAAATTATGTTTACTCTTTTTAAATTTAAATTCAAGATTTTTTAAATATATATTTTGTTATATTTATAGATTCATAATGAGTTGTCAAATCACCTGCTTGATTAATAGTGTAACTACACATACTATTTTTCAAGAAGAAAAATATTTTCTGAACTTAATATTAACAGAAAATAATGTTATTATAATATCAGGTGCATCGAATATCGTTGAAGGCTCCGAAAGATCTTGTATTATTTTACCAAATAATATAAAAAATATATATTGACAATGCACGTTATTCTATCAAATCTAGAAAAAAAATTTGTTTAGTTTTAAAGCATTCGCTGCAATGGATATCACATTGAGTTGATACAAGAAAATAATATTAAATATTTTTGCATAACATCTTTTGTATCTGGCAAGAGCAAAATAAAAGAAAAATTTCATGCACTCCCATTTGGCATATATTATATATGTATAAAAATGGTTAAATCAAATAATGTTACGAACCAAAAGTTTGTTGACCCAAAAATTTTTATACTTTGACATGATCGACTTGGACATTCAGGAGCTATGATGATGCGTCGAATAATAAACAACTTACATAGACATCATTTAAAGAACAAGAAGGTTCTTTTACCTAATGATTATCCATGTGTAACTTGTTTGCAAGGCAAGTTAAATATTAAACCTTCAACTACAAATGTCAATATTGAATTTTTAACTTTTTTGGAAAGAATTCATGGAAATATATGTGGGCCAATACACCCACCATGTGGATCATTTTGTTATTTTATGGTACTAATTGATTCTTCTACTAGATGGTCATATATTTGCCTACTTTCAACTATTCGCTAAATTACTTGCTCAAATCATAAAATTACGAGCGTAATTCCTCGATTACTCAATCAAGACTGTTTATCTTAACAATGCTAGTGAATTTAGATCACAAGTATTCGATAATTATTGTATGTCAATTGGAATTGTAATTGAACATTTGATTGCGCATGTCTATATACAAAATGATTTAGCGGAATCATTTATTAAACGTTTACGACTTATTACTTCCAACTTCTGTTTGGGGTCATGCCAAATAACGTGTTACATCATTGATTCGTATTAGACCAATTGCCTATTATCAATATTCACCTTTGCAATTGGCATTTGGTCATGAGCCTGATATTTCTCACCTACGAATTTTTGATTTTGCTGTCCAAGTCCTTATTTCACCCCTACAACGTACTAAAATGGGTCCCCAACGAAGATCTGAAATTTAGGAGGATTTTGATTCACCATCGATTTAGGTATCTTGAACTTTTAATGAATAATTTGTTTACTGCAGGTTTTGTAGATTGTCACTTTGACGAAACAATTTTCCCAATTTTGAGAGGAAAAAAATTACATCCTAAAAAATAAGGTAAAATTGCTTGGAATGAAATAACTATATTTCATTTTGATCCTCGCAGCAATCAATGTGAGTAAGATGTTAAAAAGATTATTAATTTACAAATCAATTATTAGATGTATTTGTTGGCACAAGAAAAATGACGAGGTCATATATTTCAGCAGAAATATTCTAACAAAAATTAATGTCCCTGTAAGACAATCTGTTGTAGCAAATGAATCTCAAATATGTCAGAAACGTAGTAGAGCAGTTGTTCAAAAGATTCTATACCTCGAATCGAAAAATACGAGAGAAAAACAAACCAAAAACTTCGGAAGAAGTCACATTAGAATAGTTGATCAATCAAATAGTGAAAATATGAATCCTGAAGAACCAAAAGTGTCCGAAAATAATAAGATTTCAATAAATTATATGTTACCTCATAAATTATGGGAATGAAATAATGTTGTTATAAATAATATTTTCCCCTTTAACGTGGCTCTTGATATTATACAAAATGAAGATATGAACCATAGTCTGTTAAAGACTATCAAAATAGAAATGATTGGCCAAAATGGAAAGAAGTCATACATGTGGAATTGAATTCCTTAGAGAAAGTGTTTGAACCTGTAGTTTGAACACTTGAAAATATAATCTCTATTGAATATAAATGAGTTTTTGTACGAAAGGGAAATGAAAATAATGAAATTACAAGAAATAAAGCCTGCCTCGTAGCTCATGGTTTCTCCCAAAGACTAGAAATTGATTATGAGGAAACATATTATCTCGTAATGGACATTATCACTTTTAGATTCTTAATTAGTTTGACTATGTCACAAAAACTTTATATGATCTTTATGGATGTAGTAACTGTCTATTTATACGGTTTACTTGATAGTGACATATATATAGGAAAAATTACAGTAACGGTACTTAATTTTTTCATTTTTGCAGATATTACCTTAACCTTTATTTTGTGCCAACGGAGATTCCTAACTTTTCATAAATATGTACCTGATGTCCTTCTGAACGGAAATCATCCAAATACCGTTAGTTGATTGGGACAATTAAAGAATCAATATCCAATAAAATCGTCCAAAACATCATCCAAAAATACTGTCCAAAAAGGAATCAATATCAAATAAAATCGTCGCACTAGCAGAAAATTGTCAACTGACGATGTTTTGGATACTTTCCGTCCAAATGGATCTCAGGCGTCCAAATGGATCTCAGGTGCATATTTATGAAATGTTAAAGACCTTCGCTGGAACAAAATGAAGGTTAGGGTAAAGTCTGCAAAAAATAAAAAAGTTAGGGACTGCAGCTACAATATTCCATATATATATATATATGAAAGTCCCCGAAGGACTTAAAGTCCAGGAATAAATGATACATGCCTGATAATCATGTTCTCAATTAAATTGCAAAGATCATTATATGGAATAAAACAATCCGAACGCGTGTAATAAAATTGCCTTAGCAAATATTTATTGAATGAGGGTTATAAAAATGATGATATCTACTCATGTAATTTCATAAAGAAAACAAGTATTGGATTTGCAATTATGGTAGTTCATGTTGATGATTTAAATTTAATTGAAACTCTTAAAGAGCTCAACAAAACTATAGATAATTTGAAAAATGAATTTGAGATGAAGGATTTGGAAAAAAATTAAATTTTGTTTTGGACTGCCAATTGAACATTTCCTTGAAGGTTATTTTTTCAATAATCTACTTATACAGAAAAAGTTTTAAAACGCTTTTATATGGATAATACACATCCATTGACATCACCTATGGTTGTTCGATCACATGATGTGAAAAAAGATATATTTCGTCCACTTAAAGAAAGAGAAAATGTTCTTGATCCTGAAGTACTATACCTTACCACAATTGGAGTATTAATTTATCTTACAAATTGCACTCAATCCGATATAACTATTTCTGTAGGATATTGTTATGTGTACACCATAGTACACCTTATGGTGTACACATTGGCCTACACCCCTCTCATATAGAGGGGGCCTACAAATATTTTATTGTATGTGGGCCTCCTCCATGTGAGGGGGTGTAATGCTATGTGTACACTATTGTGTACACATAACATTGTCCATTTCTGTAAATCTCCTTATAAGATATAGTTCTACACCAACTCAAAAATATTGAAATTGTGTTAAACATATTTTTTGTTATCTTAAGGGCACTATTGATTTGAAATTATTTTATTCTCAAAAATCAGGATCTGCTTTAATGAGATATGCAGATGCAGGTTATCTCTCTGATCCATATAACACTAAATCATAAACAGGATATGTGTTTACACGTGGAGGAAAAGCTATATCATGAAAATCTATGTAACAATCCTTAACTGCAATATCCTCAAATCATTCTAAAATTATCGCAATCCATGAAGCATGCCGAGAATGTATAAGATTGAGGAATATGACCCATCATATTCGAGCACCATGCAGATTAATTTCAATAAAAGATAGTTCAACAATTTTGTATGAAGACAATGCATCTCAACTCAAATGAGGCTATATAAAAGGTGATAGGATGAAATATATTTCTCCAAAATTCTTTCATGCACATGAGTTTAAAAGAATGGCGACATTGATATCCAACAAATTCGCTTTCGCTCAAGTAATAATCGGCTGATTTATTCACAAAACCATTACTAACATCTACATTTAAGAAATTTGTTCAAAGAATTAGAATGCGTCGACCTAAAGATTTTCAGTGAATTTCATCAGGAAGAGTAGTTGTACTCTTTTTCCTTAATCTAGTTTTGTCATACTGGATTTTCCTAACAAGGTTTTAATGAGGCACCATTTTCTATACTCCATAATATTAACAATTAATTATACTCATTTTTCCTTCATTTGATTTTTTTCCCATTGAATTTTTGTCAAACAAAATTTTTAACGAGACAGTTATTGTACAAATAATTATCAAAGGAGGAGTGGTGTAAAATAATGAGATAATTATTGATGATCATTTAGTGTTATCATCATACATAGATAAGTATTATCTAGTTTAGAAGATCTATTTCATTTCAATTGTAACTCTCATTTTGGACCCTATAAATATAGGGCATTGATTCTTAATAATACATATTTGAAATTTGATTCTTATGTTCTCCACTCTTTTTCTCTCTTTTCATAAGACAAACACATTTAATTAATGATTTTCATACAAATAAGTTCTAGGCAATTGAATTGTTTAGAATTTATTTTCTTTTCATACAAATTTTATGCTCGTAATCATTAGCAACATAAGTTTTTTTATAAAATAAAGACAAGATTTATCGACATTTTTAAAGATAACATGAGTTGTTCTTAACATATTAGAAAAAAAAAAGTAATAATATTCACTAATTAAAGATATATATAAATAAAAAAAAAAAAAAAAAAAAAAAGGAACAAACAAGGAGCACCTATAAAACTTCAGTGAACCATTCCGCTATCCAAGGGGAATTGTTCAAAAAATAAAAATAAAAAAAGTGTTCTCAAAAACTTCTAGTAAGCGGTTATAATTACATTGACTTTGTGTTATATTGTGTCTATCCAAATTCAGAATGCTAGATATGACCTCAAAATATCAAGGTCAAGTTTGGCCAGTGACACAATAGGGATCATCGACATGAAAACAACCATATCACTAGCTGAGACCCTTAAATTTAAAAAAAAAAAAAAAAAAAAAAAAAAAAATTACAAAAATAAAAAAAAAAAAAAAAAAAAAAAAAAAAAAAAAAGACAGAGGACCTGCCCTGCCTCGAACCCGCCTTAATTAGGTATGGGGGCAAGGCAAGATAAATGAAAAAAACAAAAACAAAAACGAGAAATTTCAATAGGATAAGGGATGAGGATAGCCGACTTATTCAATGCCCTTCTCGTTGTCATCCCTAATCTGAGATGTCTTGATCATGACCCTTGAATTTGTGGTGAATAATTGAAGGGTAGGCAACTAAGTAGGTGTGGATTTAACTTTAAATTTAAAGATGATTTCTATTATGACAAATATGCACTTCAAAAAAATAAAAATAAAAGTCATTTAGAGATTCTCTTATCACTTAAATCTCAAATGATGTTAGATAGACACTAAAGGCTAGTCTTGCATAATTTTTGAAAAGTTAAAAACTTCTTCTGGACCTAAGAAGCCATTTTTGGACATAATTTAATAATTTTTTGAATACGATTTGTCAAGTTAGAAGAGTTGAAGCCAAACCCTAGTTGATTTCTACATGAAAAGATTCCATCAATATGTTACCAATTAGAATAATGTTATGTGTACATCTTGAGATGTACACACAGCCTTACACCTCTCTATGTGAGGATAGTGTAAGGCCTTGTGTAAACGATTATGTATACGTAGCATTGCCCTACCACTTAAATCTCAAACTATGTTAGATAAACGTTAAAGGATTATTTGGCAATTTTTTGCAAAGTCAATAATGGCTTCTGGGCTTAAGAAACAACTTTTGAACATGTTTTGATAATTTCCCAGAAGTTTCTTATCTAACTAAAAGGAATTTTTAGAGGAAGTGACTCAAGATGATTTTCTAATTGAAACTCTTCTACAAAAAAGCAAAATCCTTGCCAAAAAGACAAGTAAAGAAGCTCAATATTGTTTTTAAACAATATTTGTTTTGAATTCCGACCCAATACTTCTATATTTTATCGGCACTTTAGTTTCCTTCACTACAAGGACAAGCCAATGAGAAGTACAATATCAGTCACATAAGTGATACACCACATCAACTAGCTTGAATTTGCACTCATCTACTATGTGGCCTTGAGGAGCTATATGATTGAAATTGATTGAGGAAAAATTAAGGAGAAGTGGAGAATATTTCTTGAGGATTTTATATTACACTCTCAACAAAATTCATAATTGTTCAGAAAAAAAATCCTAAAGGATCAATAACGAGTGAATCAAGGAAGAAAAACGTTCCTGACTTCACAGATAAAATAGAAATTGAACTCTGAGTGTGAAGTAATAATCGCCCACCAAAGGCGTTTATCCAAGCTCAGTTTCTTCTTTCCAACGACACCATAATCAAAAACCGACCCAAGATAATTCCAAGATCTCCCACTTACGGTTGCCAAGAAAATAGCCACTTAGAAAACTACAAAGGTAGGCAAATACACAAAGACAATCACTACAAAGACGAGTAACGAGAAGCAGAAGCGAGCAAAGAAGAAAACCAATTTTTCTCACAAAGAGGTGCACATGGGTTGGAGTCCAATATATGCGGGTAATGTGGCCACATAAAGTAAGTAGTATTAGGGTAATTAATGGATCAAATAAGGCCCAACATTAGACAAAATGGACCTTCTTAAAATTTTGGCCAACAAAACAAGTGAGTTGGGTCATGAGCAACACTAAGATACTTTGATTACTTCAAATGACCCTATTAACATTTGGGTTGGGTCATTGTGATAAAGATACCATTCAATCATTTGACCAAGCCGATTGAGAATTAAAAACCGAACTAATATCATAGGCTCGGAGGTAGTTTGATAACAATTTGCCCAACAATGAGAATGTTGTTTTTGAAATGTTTTCGCTGTCCATATGATATCTGATATTCCCAATTGAAATACATAATTCCAGTTTAAGGAAGAAATAAAATTGTGTCCAAAATTTTTCATGAACAGTTGATATAAATAAATTTATCATGTACTTCACAAATGTAATACATCTCCAACATTAAATCAGCAAGTCGAATACTTGATCTTGCAGTGACTTTCATTTCGACATAAAATGGATTGAGTTCAACAGACGAATTCAAATTATTACATATAAGCATCTAACCACACAATTATTTCCACTCTATTCAATTAGGTTCCGATTCCAGCAGATATTTCTCCTTGCAATCCAACTAAAGCTCAGAATATTGGACCGGCAGCAACGATTTCTTCAGTCAACTTATTGTCCTTACCAATCTTGTGGTTCAGAAAAACTTCGAAGTTCTTCTTGAAAAGCCCAGCCAGTTTTAGCAGTGTCTCCTTAAAAGCCTTCTTATCAGACCACTGCATTCGAAAATCAAAAGACATCCATAAAACATGGGGACAGAACAGATTGCAGTAAAGAGAGAAGCAAAGTTTGGAAACTGACAGTGTTCATTGGTTCCAAGATTTCCGAAGGCACACCCTCAACCTCAGTTGGAATTTCGAGCCCAAAAACCTCGGTTGTCTTGTAGTTTGCCTTCAACAGGCTGCCAGAATGTATGGCATCAATGATTTTTTGAGTGTATGCCAACTTGATACGACTCCCAGAACCATATCTGCACAAATAACCAAGATTGACCAATCGAAGTGCTTTTCAATAAAAATAGTATTAAATTTTTTAATGCATTAATTAATTGAAATCAATTCAACTTATTCCATACCTTCCTCCAGACCAGCCAGTGTTGACAAGCCATCCTGTTGCACCGTGCTTCTGCATCTTTGCAGAGAGCATTGCAGCATATTTTGTAGGATGCAACATTATAAATGCTGCCCCAAAGCAAGCCGAGAATGTTGCTTGTGGCTCCTTGATTCCTTCTTCCGTGCCAGCAACCTGTATTTTAAGTACAAAATTGGCTAAGTATTAGATTTTCCATTGTTTTTATTAATTTGTTCCTAAAGAAGTCACTTTGACGACTTAATCTTATACCAGAGCAGTGTAGCCACTAATGAAATGGTACATCGTCTGTGGCAGACTTAGCTTGCTCACTGGGGGGAGCACGCCAAATGCATCGCATGCCAGGAGTATGACATTCTTAGGGTGTGGAGCGACACATGGAATTTTAGCATTGGGAATGTATTCGATGGGATAAGCTGCACGAGTGTTCTCTGCAAGAAGAGAAAAATAATGAAACCCAAGTTATATTTCAAATCAACAACTTCATAAAGCACAAAACGGGTAGAAGCTAACTCACTAGCATAACCAGGAACCTATTATGCGAGTACACCATTAAAACTCAAAAGAAAAAAAAATCAATTAGACATGAAATTGCGAAATCAACAATAAAAACATACCTGTAACAGACTTATCCGTATAGTCGACTTCTCTAGTATGCTCATCAAACACCACATTTTCCAATACTGCCAACAAGATACATGATTTACATATGATTTGAATTCTATCAGCAGCAAATCTAGATATATGAAATCATGATAAAATAATCTATGTTCTTATGAGCGACAATACCAGTCCCGAATTTGATAGCATTCCAGATGTCAGGCTCCTTTTCCCTTGAAAGATCAATGCACTTAGCGTAACAACCACCTTCAATATTTGATACACCATTGTCACTCCAGCAGTGTTCGTCGTCTCCAATTAAGTATCGGTTGTGATCAGTAGATAACGTAGTCTTTCCAGTACCTAAAATCAGAATAAGTAACTCAAATCAGTAAATGGTGATAGAAGATAAGACAAAAGGTCATTTGCATTAAATCATAAAGTCCCATTCACAGATTAAGGGTGAGAAGACACATATCAGTCTGGCAGGGCCAGGTCCTCATCGGAAAATTCTGATCCGATGATACTTTACCTGACAAACCAAAGAAGAGGGCGACATCTCCATCTTTCCCCATATTGCAGCCAGAATGTAGGGAGAGGATTTGACGCTTAGGCATGAGATAGTGCATTACACTGAATAGGCCTTTCTTCATTTCCCCGGCATATTGGGTGCCGAGGATGACCATTTCCCTTCTACCAAGGTTTAAATCTATGCTAGTAGAGGATGTCATGTAGTGTGTATAACGATTACATGGAAACTGTCCAGCATTGTAAATAGTGAAGTCCGGAGTACCAAAATTCTCCAGCTCTTCAGGAGTGGGTCGGATGCACCTGTCACCCACCCAGTTATCCAATTGCACAAATAACTAATACACTTTTTACTGTGGCAACTGTATATAACTCTCGTGAACTTTCTTAAATCTCCCACTAAATTCTATAAACGGAATATGACACAACATGGGAGAATAATATTTGCCAATGTAAAAGAAACTTATCTGGTCGGGCTTAGAGAACATAGAACTGCAAAGCAAAGCTGCAGAATAATTGTTAATATCAAATTTCATTTGACTTACATGTTATGCATGAACAAGGAATGGTAAGCCCTGGCAGAGACTATCCTGACTTTGATACGGTTCTCCGGATCCCAGTTTAAAAATTGATCGTTGATGAAGACCTGGAATCATTATTGAAGAGTAAATCATTATCTAATAAGTGAAATACTAGTAATAATTAACTATCCTGCAAAAGAATCCAGACAGTACAGCCAACTATAATAAGACAAGAAAGATACCATCACCCCTATCTTTGGGATCGAAGTACGACTAGTTTATCCATTACTTCTGAATTTAACAATACTTTCTCAAGGAAGCCATAAATTTCTTCCAATTTCGAGAACGGAAAAAAAAAAAAAAAAAAAAAAAAAAAAAAAAAGAGAGAAGGCAAAGTGTATATTTAGTATTGCATGACTTAGGAGACCAAGATGAACATGTTGAACCACCAATCTAAAATTTAAGCCATTAAACACGAAAATTTTATTTATTTGAAAATTGTATCTTCAACGTGTCTTTTACATGTATTTGTTTATTGAGATTTGGGGTATTAAGGAAACATTCCTATCACCTAAATCAGGCTTACACGATCAGATCAATATTTTTGGACCAACCTACTTCAAACTAACACATCCTATCCCATGTATGAACATGTCTTCAAGAAAAATGATGGATCGACATGCCAATAAAAAATGTACACTCTGCAACAACTAAGATAAGAGTCGGAAATAAATGTACGCACCTTGTCCAAAGAGTTCAAGTAATCCACAGCTCTTTCTCTGTTCACCAAGAATGTCTGCTCATCCATTTCAATGTTTGGTGATCCACTGTATTATATATTGCAGAAAACATGATTAAGAAAACATCAAACTTAATCACTTGGTTGTGACAAAATTAAGTAAATTTCTTGTGGATGACACAAATGTGCACATACTTTCCCCACCAAAGTTCGTCCTCGGTTGTCTGATCTCGAACAACACGTTTATCCTTGGGAGAACGTCCAGTCTTGGCCCCCGAAAGGGTCGCCAAGGCACCGCTGGACGTGATAAATGAGCCCTTCTCATACTTAATGGCCTGCTCAAAAAGCTCTGCATCCATATCCATCATCAAAAACATCAAACAAAAATTATCAGTAGTGAATATTGATCCAGAAGATAAGTGAAAATATAGCAGAAATTTACCAGCAGGAGAGAGGTTGTAGAGGATGTGGGTGAATTTCAAAGAACTGTCACTGACACTAATGGTGGGGGTGACATGGTGGTGGCTCACATGAGAAATCCTGGGGGTTTCAGATTGTTTTGCGGGGTCTCCTTTCACCACGTTGGGTCCAGTTTCTCTTGTCAACGATGCCAATGAGGCACTGATCACCAATACACCAAACAATTGGACAAACAAAATCAAAATAAAAAAAAAAATAAAAACAGGAAAAAATATAATGATACAAAAAACATTTATACTGAGCTACATAGAAAAAATCCATAAAAAAAAAAATAATCAAAAAAACTTCTCCACTTTCTATTTGAGACCTTGCTTATTTTACTCCATTATTTAAAAGTACTATTATTCTTTAGATAATTATCAATTTGAACCCTATTATTTGATATTATAATTTTTGAAATAGTATTTTTTTTTTTTTTTGAGAATATGTGATTTCAAAAGAAGAATTTTTTTAATTTATGTGTAATTATTTTATTGAAAAATATGTGTTTAAAAAAAGAGGTGAAAAATGTATTATAAATTTAATGAGCTATCTCTCTAGTCCCTTAATTGTTTATACAAGTGTTTTCCTTTTTATATTAAAAAAATAAGATTAAAACTGAAAACTTTACAAATTCTCTAGAAGCATTGAGCAGTGGATTTTTTGGTGTTATTTATTCCTTAAAATCTTGAGCAAGCTATGAAAAAAATCTTTCGTTTTAAAAAAGATTAATTATTTAAGTGCACTAAAAAATTTACATGTCCCTACATCGTTACAATCCGTGGCGGATTTAGAGGCTGTCCTGGGCCCCAATTCACTAAAAAAAAAAAATTATATTAATTTTCTTGTTACATAGCTCGATTAAAAAAAAAAAAGACTAGTCATGAATCCTACTTGATAACATGTATACTGTATCACTGCTAGTGCGACAACTTTATTGATATGTGAACCACAAGAGTAATGCTTTTACTTTTGACATAATGATCCAACTTTAGGCCATGTTTGGCCCTCATTTTAGAAAAATAAAAATGAATGGAATAATATTTTTTTTGAGAAATAAGTAATCGAAAAAAAAAGAAAAAAATTTCGATTTACATTTAATATTATTTTATAAAAGATTGTTCAATTGAAAATAAGAGAAAAATGAAATATAAATTAATAAGGACCAAACAAGGACTTAGGCTACATATCACCTCTATTAAATTAAATTTTATTTTCCTCTTTCATATTTTTAATCACACAATTTTTTATAAAATAATATTACACATAAATCGAAAAAAAAAAATCTTCTTTTTCAATAACTTATTCTTAAAAATTATACTAATCTACCCATTTTAATTTTAAAAAATGGGGCCAAACAATTATTTAATAGGTTCTAATTCTCTATCTTATTGAATCTATAATCATGTTACATATTCAAACTCAAATTTAGATTTAAATTCATATGAAAAACATGTCAACGTGTGATTAAACAATTTGAAAAATTAAAACAAAAATTTTTAATCATTTTCTGATACATCAATATGTTTCTTTACTCACTTATTTTTAACTTCGGACAAGTGGCTTTATTCTTGAACCTATCATTGAATATTACTGTATCCGCCGATAGATGAATAATTTCACCTTGAAGCTTAATATACTTTTCAATAAAATTTAACAGGGCGAAAAATGTATATATAATTCTTTTTTTAATACCTGATGGACTGCAACTGCTGTTTATGGCGTTCTTCTTCTGAGAGAGCAGTAAAAGGACCTTGAATCCCATTAACGGGAGTGGTGGGAGCAGATTTCTTCTTCTGAAGAGAATGAAGTTCATCGATAGTCTGAGCCTTCACCGGCGGCGAACTATCGTCGTGGCATATCCCCTCTGCTTTCTTCTCCGTATGAATCTTCGCCAGTCCGTTCCGGCCAGTTCCGCAGTTTGCCGCCAAGCTCACAAGTGCATTGCCGTTCGCCGCCATTTCTTCTCTCTGCGCAATAAAAGCAGGAGTCAGTAGTGGCGAGAATAGAAAGGACTAAATTATTAAATTTTAAGCATGGCCAAACATGCTGTAACTCTAGGGTATAGATGAAGAAAACTATATATTTTAAGGATTGAATGGAGAGAGAATTACTGGAAATTGTAGACACGGTGGAGAAGAAGAGAACAGAAATAGAATGCTACTGAAAGAATTGAGTAGAAATGAATGGCCCGACCATCAAATTAGAGAGCAGTGATAGAAATTGAAGTGAAGGTGATGAGAAGATGGAGTGGAAGGGTCCAATTTATAGGGCTACGCGGCCAAACCTCCGAGTATTTAACTGGGGAAGGTCTAACCATAGATTCTATCCTATACGATAGAGATTGTTCTGTCATACGCGATTAACCACGACTCAGTACTTTGATTAAATAATAGGGTAATTACATTCACATAATTACAGTCACAGGAATCTAATTGGTGGGTATGGTTGGTGACTGGTGAGTGCTTCTTTATATACACACGACTTTAATAGTAATTGGCACATAGCCTTTAAATGACTAATAGTTCATTGTTAACAATTGGGTGTTAGAGTGGGATGATTTATGGCACCCAAATCGTTTGAACATAACTGATGTAGAGTAGGGTTATAATGAAGCTCTGGACTTCTCTCTAGTTGCACTTTAAGGGCTGAGCTTGCCTTTATGTCCACCCTCTCTTGACCATTGTCTATAAGAGCAGGCAAAAAATGCATACGTTTTGCTAATAAGAAATAATTTATAAAATGTGGGTCTCACGACATATTGTGTGGACAATAAATATATGGAGATCACGTTCTATAAGAAATATAAGTCAAGATTAATTTGACTTAGAAACACACATTTTAGAACATTTTCAAGTAACTCCCTATTAAAGAGCGTTTATAAATTTATAGAGTAAAACTTTTTTATATATTTTAACAATGCTTTCTATTTTGATTCTTTATTTTGTTTAAAAAAATTATTAATTTCTCCTCATCTTTTATTTTATATAATTTATATGTCAATGATCAATCAATTGAAATATGATATCTTCAGAAGTATTCTTATAGGATCGGACTTTGGAAAAATTATTCCGCATTGGGGGAAGGGAAAGACCTAAAGCAAGCTAGGCCCTTTCTTCCTTTCCGGCCAATTTGAATAGTTTAATAATATAGTATTGAAATATGTATCTCAAAGCTCTATTTTTAAAAATAAAATAGAGTCTTGTGAAACTTTTTTTAAATCGTCGTTTCGCTAAAATAGAGAGTATATTATGACCCTGTTTGGCCCCCATTTTGTAGAAATGGAAATGATTGAAATAGTGTTTTTATGAAAAATGAGTGTTTGAAAAAGAAGAATAAATTTTTTATTTACGTATAATATTATTTTATGGAAGATTGCGTGATTGAAAATAGGAGAGAAAAAAAAATGAAATGTAATAGAATGAAAATTAATGGAGGCCGGCTATGTCTAGTGAATTTGTTGAAAATGCTCTAAATTGAGAGTGAATATGGTTCTCCATCATTGGGAGCTAAACTCTCTCGATTTGAACTTTATATTAATTCTACTTGATGAATCGCAAGTTTCAACGACCAATTTCTTTAATTATTTAAATAATATTTAAATATTTTAAATTTTATTTGAAATATGATGACAAAAACGAAAGTACAAAATTTAAAATATGATGACAAAAACATAAGTACTTGTTGAAAAATATAGAATGAATAACTAAAATAAAGAGTCTGCTGAAGTATGTTAAAAATTTTATTCTTTTAATTTAAAAATATTTTATATTATGTACAAGATTTTTTTCAAAAACTAAAGAGTCTTTTAGAAATGTTCTAATACTATTTAATAAACACGTGCTGAAAATAAAATTAGTAAAAATGCATTTAACTGACTAACAATTAATCAGCATTAAGTGGAATGTGAAACAAGTAATTGCGAATTAATCCAGGAGCAACGCTATTTATTTTCTCTAATATTACTAATGAAATGAATCTCATATTTACACGTTTAATTGAACTTATTATTTTAACATACATCACATAGAATAATTCCAACTACACGAAATAGCACTATTTTTAATTTAGTGGGATTCACACGAAACATTGCTCCTCCATTGCACGTTATTTTTCAACATGTCGACATCAATTGCTTATCTTTCAAGTGATTGGCATCAATACGTAGGCCAATTATCGTACCGCATCATATTTTATTGAATCATGCTATTTATACAAATTAGATTGATAAACTTAGTTTACGAATTACGTATTAGTAGCATTTAGGTCAATCATTTCAAAAATAATTTTTAAAATAAATGGTATTAATCTTGTCGATGCATAATTTGTGAACAAACTTTGTAAACAAATTTTTGTACGAGCAGATTAATTCTATTTTGGACACATCGATTTATATTCAATTTTACAACACCATTGAAGATGCTGTTAATGTCCAATGCAAAGAGTCAAAGACTAAGGATAGAGGGTTTGTATGGATTTTGAATTCGTGATATCACAATTTTAGAATTATTTAAACACTTAAAACTCTCAATTGTACAACTAATTAAGTCCCTGCTCGGTAAGGATAAAATTTAATTTATCGTAAATTTTGATAAAAATTGATGAAATATGTTATTAAGAAGTTGAGAATCCAATGAAAGATTTGGTTAAAATTAATTGTTACTTTTAACTTTGATAAATAAAATAAAATAATAATTAATTTTAATCCTATCAGACATGGCTAATCAAAAGTCCAAAATCCATAAATTAGCATCATTGACTTGAATTTAGATCAATGGAGATGTAAAAATGATTTTAAAAATATCAATTTATATTCAATTTTACAATACATTGGAGTTGCTCTTAATGTCCAAAAGAATGACTAAAGGCAGCAGGTTTGTATGGGTTTTGACTTTGTATTATGATAGTTTAGAACTATTTAAACACTACGACTCTCAATTGTACAGTTAATTAAGTCCCTGTTTGGTGGGGATAAAATCAAATTTATAGTAGATTTTGATAAAAGTTGATGAAATATGTGATTGAAAAGTTAAGAATCCAATTAAATATTTGGTTAAAATTAATTGTTAATTTTAAATTTGATAAAAATATAGATTTCAATCCTATCAAACACGGCCAATCAAAAGTCCAAAATCCATAAGCTAGCAGCATTGTCTTGAATTTAGATCCACTGAAATGTAAATGGAGATACAAAATGATTTTGAAAATATCAATTTATATTCAATTTTATACCACCATTGAAGATGCTTTTAATGTTCAAAACAAAGGCTAAAGGTAGTGGGTTTGTATGGATTCTGACTTTGTGGTACCACAGTTTAGAACTATTTAAACACTGCAGCTCTCAATCATACAACTAATTAAGGCCTTATTTGGTGGGGATAAAATCAAATTTATAATAGACTTTGATAAAAATTGATGAAATATATTATTGAAAAGTTGAGTATCCAACATAATATTTAATTAAAATTAATTGTTAATTTTAACTTTGATGAAAATCTAAATTTTAATCCTATCAAACATGGCTAATCAAAAGTCCAAAATCCACAAATTAGCATAATTGACCAGAGTGAAAGCACTTTGAAAAGCCATCGAAACTTTCAATTTCACTAATCGTAATTACCAAGAAAGCAATTGCCTGCCGGGGTCAATAAGCCACTCTCCTTGACAAAGCTCGACATGTATTAGAAAATGCCAATAAAATTAATTACCAAGAAAGCAAATGCCTGCCGGGGTCAATAATCCACTATCCTTGACAAAGCTCGACATGTATTAGAAAATGCCAATAAAATTTAAATTGCAATTTCAAATTTCAAACTAGAAATTAATTCTAGCCAATAAATACAGAAGAGATTGATCTTGATGTAAAACATGTTAAACGGTTGGAAGAATAATTGAATAAAAGTGGGAAAAGTAATAGTGGAAAGAAAACACTCGAATTTTGGTTTGGGCCCAAAAAGACCATTTCGAAAATATGACTATGAGACGAGTAATACACATCTCTTTGCCATGATGTATGATGAATTTCGGCCATTTGAGTTCATTCAGAACTCGAAAACTATTTTTTAAGGTTTTAGCGCTATTTATGCCATTTTGTTTATTTTGGATTATTTTCAATTTTAATTAGTTTAAACTTTGTTTTCATTAATTTTAGTCATTTTAAACTAGATTTCCATGTAAACCCTTATAAATAGGGAAGTTATTTTCATTGTTTGATCATCTTTTTATTAATAAAATTTGTGAATTTATTTTCTTTATAATTTAGTTGATTCCAAATTTCATACTCTTAAGGTTTTCACTTGAATTTCCTGTTTCGCGTTGTATCAAATGGTATTAGAGCCGACTTTTTCGTCTCTGTATCTTTGATTCATAAATGTGGGTGACGTACTAGATACTAGGGCAGAGATGGATACAAAAAATCGACGGCTTGACAATTTTACTACTTGGATTGAAGAAATTCATCGGCTGTTTATATGGTGTGTTGAAAACAATTTACAAAATGAACAATAGGCAATCAACAACGAATGGATCACTAAGCCTGTAGTTCGAAGATAACATAATAGGAATTGTGCAGTAGAAGAACGTGAATCAGAGTCAGAGAAGGAGATTGAAGTATCGCCCCGTAATCTTAATCATCAAAATCGAAATACCTTTGATTATTATCTTATTAAAGCAAACATTCATCGGTTCTTTAAAAACATAAAGATTGATGACTTTTTGGAATGGTTGGTAGAGATTGAAAGATTCTTCGAAATTACGGATGTTTCAAAGGACAAGATGGTTAAGATAGTGGCATTCTATTTGAAATCTGCAGCAGTAGTATGGTGGAATCAATTATAGAAAGCTCGAAAGAGACAGAGAAATAGTCTAATTTGGATTGAAGAAAGATGAAGCAGTCTATAATGGATCGATTTTTGCCTACGGATTATGAACAAATTTTATATTGTATGTACTTGCAATCCAAAAAGGGTAGTCGTACAATATCAAACTACACCAATGAATTTATACAATTGGCGGAGCAAAACAATCTGTCAGAATCCGAAAATCAAAGGGTAGGCAAATATACTAATGGTTTGAAGGTGGTCATTGAAGATAAAATTGAGTTGTAGAATATTTTGGACACTGTAGAAAGCCATTGATATAGCGATGAAAGCGAAAATGATGGAATCTAATAAGATGACGATTTTATATAGGAGGCCCCACCTGCCAAAATATCATCATATGTTCATTCAGATAAAGGAAATGCCCCTCAACAAACCCTATCCAACCTAACAAGAACAATGTTGACAGCAGTTGTCGGTTTGGGAATAAAGGTCTAACTCGAGGTGCACCTCAAAATGTAAATCCATATGCTAAGCCCATGGGAGATATTTGTTATAGATGCCACTGGCTTGGGAATCGTTCCAATAACTCTCCTGAACGGAAACAGGTCAGTTTGATGAAATCGGAGGTAGTGGACAAACAAGAAGATACCAAGGTGGAAGGTGACTATGTAGTAGTAGAGTTTGCTATTGAGAAAGATGTAAAAAGGCTCACTTTGGTACTACAACGAATCATTTTATCGCTGAAGGAGGAGGGGCAGCGTCATTGTATCTTCCGTTCACTTTGTTCTATCAAGAATAAAGTGATGAAGTAATTTTGGACGATGGAAATTGTGAGAATTTTGTGTCGAAGAGGTTGGTAATTTTGTTGAAATTACCAACTAAGAACCATCTTAAACCTTATTCACTTGATAAGGTGAAGAGATGTCCTACCATTCAGGTTGCTGATAATTGCAAAGTACCTATATCCATTATTAAGCATTATAAGGATGAAATTATGTGGATGTCATAGATATGGATGCTTGCCATATTATATTGGGTCATCCATAGTAATTTGATGTGGATTCAACTCTCAAAGGGAATGATAATGTGGTATTCTTTTCATGGGACAATAATAAGATCGTTATAGTTTCTCTCAAACAGGTGAAGAAGTCTACTCAACAACGAAATGAAAGTTTCCTTGCTCTTACGAATTATAAGAAGGAGATTGTGAAATCCATAAGAGAATTTGATTATATTTATCTAGTCGTAGCTAAGGGG
Source organism: Olea europaea var. sylvestris (assembly GCF_002742605.1). Taxonomy (NCBI): domain Eukaryota; kingdom Viridiplantae; phylum Streptophyta; class Magnoliopsida; order Lamiales; family Oleaceae; genus Olea; species Olea europaea. The sequence goes on from NW_019266669.1 coordinate 213,473, forward strand.
ATTTTTATAGCAAATAAGGGAGATGAGGATATTCAGTCTGATGTACAAGAAATATTGACAAAATTTGAAGAAATATTACCTCCTATGAGGAATATTCAGCACCAAATTATTTGGTACCTAGGGCTAGCCTTCCAAATTTGCCTCATTACTGCATGAGTTCGAACGAGAATGAGATTTTGAGGGAGCAAATTGAGGAGTTATTGACGAAAGGATTCATAAGGAAGAGTATGAGTCCATGTACAGTACCTACCCTTCTAGTGTCGAAGAATGATGAAAAGTGACGTATGTGTTGACAGTCATGCCATTAACAGGATCACAGTAAAGTACATGTTTCCCATTCCACAATAGAAAGACATGTTAGATATGTTTGGGAGTTATAAGGTCTTCTCAAAAATAGATCTTCACCTTGGTTATCACCGAATCCGTATTAAAATTGGGGACGAATGGAAGACTGCCTTCAAGAGGAAGGATGGACTTTACGAATGACTGGTGATGCCATTCGAACTTTCAAATGCTCCAAGTACCTTCATAAAGGTAATGAATCGGGCTCTTCGTCCTTTTATTGAGTCTTTTGTTGTGGTTTATTTCAATGATATACTTATTTGTAGCAAGTCCAAGAAGGATTACCTAGTTCAGTTAAGGCAAATTCCAAAGGTATTGAAGGAAAATTAGTTGTACATCAACTTGGAAAAGTGTACACATAAGCTGTTGTTTCTAGGCTTTGTAGTTAGTGATGATGGTCTGCATGTGGATGAAAGGGAGACACAAGCAATTCGAGATTTGCCAACACCAAAATGATGATTTCATAGCTTAGTAACTTTCTACATATGATCTATCAAGCATTTTAGCACTATTGTAGCACCACTCAAAGAATATTTGGAAAATGGGAGATTCAGTTAGGGAGAGAAACAAGATAAGAGCTTCACCTTCATAAAAAAAAAAAAAAAAAAAAAAAATTGGAAAAAAAAAAAAAAAAAAAAAAAAAAAAAAAAAAAAAAAAAAAAAAAAAAAAAAAAAAAAAAAAAAAAAAAAAAAAAAAATTGTGTATAGCTCGTGTATTAACTTTGTTAAGCTTTGAGAAGATTTTTGAAGTGGAGTGTGATGCTAGTAGTATGGGTATTGAGGCTGTCATTTCTCAAGAGAAGAGACCCATAGCCTTCTTTTCAGAAAAGTTAAGTGATGCTAGGCAAAAGTAGAGTATTTATGAGCAAGAATTCTATGCAGTTGTGAGAGCTTTGAAGAAATGGGAACACTAACTTGTATAGAATGAGTTTGTGTTGTTCACCGATCACCAAGCCTTGAAATTTATTCATAGTCTGAAACATATCAGCAGGATAAATGCTCAGTGGATGACTTTTCTCCAGAAATTTTCTTTTATGATTGAATATAAATCTGGAAGTACAAACAGAGTTGTAGATGCACTATGTCGGAGAACTTCTTCATTGGTCACATTATCATAGGAAATTGTTGGGTTTAAGTCCTTGAAGAAACTGTATGCAGATGATGCTGACTTAAGGAGATTTGGAATAAGTGTGTGAATAGAGAATTAATGGTGGATTTTTATATTAGTGATGTTTATTTGTTCAAAGGAAACTAGCTTTGTATTCTTATTTCATCTTTACGTAAAAATTGATTCGAAATCTACATAGTGGAGGTCTAAGTAGACACTTAGGGCTTGAAAAGACAATGTCCAGTTTGGAGACAAGGTATTATTGGCCATTGTTGAAGTGAGATGTTGGAGTTATAGTAAAAAATTGTTACTTGTCAGGTGTCAAAGGGTCAAGTGCAGAATACCGAATTGTATATGTCACTTCCTGTCCCTTAGGGCATGTGGCAAGATCTTGTTATGGATTTTGTTCTAGGATTATCTAGTACTCAACGAGGCGTAGATTCTATTTTTGTAGTGGTTGACAGGTTCTCCAAAATAACTCACTTCATAGCATGTCGGAAAACTTCAGATGCATTAAGTATTGCAAACTATTTTTTAGGGAGGTTGTTAGATTGCATTGAGTTCCCAAGTCTATCACATCAGATCTGGACATAAAGTTTTTGGAGTACTTTAGGATTACCTTGTGAAAGTTGTTTGGAACCAATTTGAGTTGAAGCAACACTGTCTATCTCCAAATTGACGGACAGATCGAGGTTATTGACCGTATCCTTAGAAATATGTTTCGAAATGTTTGTGGATATAAGCATAAATAGTGGGATTTTGCACTATCTCAGGTGGAGTTTGTATACAACAACACAGTTCATACTGCTACAAGCAGGTCTCCGTTTGCTATTGTGTATACAGAAGTTCCTTACCATGTGGTGGATATAGTAAAGTTACCCAAACGCAATAGTAAGAGCGTTGCTAGTGAACATCTAGCAGAAGAGGTATTAACAGTCTATGATGAAGTAAAATAGAAGTTGGAGAAAACTAATGCAAAGTATAAGGTAGCACCAGAGTTACATCGACGGGATAAATAATTTCAAGAACTAGACTCAGTGATGATGTTTTTAAGAAGTGAGACATTTCCTGTTGTATCTACAACAAGCTGAAACCAACAAAGTATGGGTCTTTCAAAGTGTTTAAGTAGATTAACAGCAATGCTTACATCATTGATTTACCAGCTTCTATGGGTATTTCTTGAACGTTCAATGTAGCATATTTGTATGAGTACCATAAGGATAATGAGTTTTTACATTTAGATTATAACTCGGGGTCGAGTTCTTCGGATGTGGAATGGACTGATGTAGAACATATTGTTGAATGGATAGAAGAAAAATTGGATAAAATTGGGGAAAAAAATCTAAATTTCGATTTGAGCACATAAGATTATTTCGAAAAGAAAAAGACGAGACGAGTAATACTCATTGATATACCATGACGTATGATGGACTTCAGCCATTCGAGTTCTTCTTAGGACTCACAAACTAATTTTTAAAATTTTAGCGCTATTTATGTCATTTAGTTTATTTTGGATTACTTTCAATTATAATTTGTTTAAACTTTATTTTCATTAATTTTAGTCATCTTAAACTAGGTTTTCATGTAAACCCTTATAAATAAGAGTGTTATTTCGTTGTTTGATAATCTTTTTATTAATAAAATTTGTGAATTTATTTTCTTTATAATTTGGTAGATTGCAAATTTCGCGTTCTTAAGATTTTCGCTTGAATTTCTTGTTTCCCATTATGCATCATATCTAATTTATCATGTTCGAAAAAGTTGTATGATATGTAGGATCTAATTATAGTAGATCTTCATCTCTTTAGATCGTGGATTGACCAAGTTATTATGTCTAGAAAATGTTTTGAAACCATCAACTCGTCGACATGTTGATCAACCTAATTTATCATGCTTGAGAGACATTAGATTACTCTTCAACGTAATCCTCTCGTCAAAAATTAATTAATATAAAGGCATATTTACTTAATTACTCTAGGGTTGAGATTTGGGTTCACTATATAGAAATAGTACACGTATATACTCAAAACGGTGGTGATGTGTGACTAGTAAATTATTCATCTGCAATTCCAAGAAAATACTATTTTCGATATTTCTGAAATATGGGTCAGGTTTTATGACTTAGTCCTCTGAATCGTTCAAGATCAAGGCAAGTATTTTCAGAGAAACTTCACAGAAATATTCAGCAAACGCGGTGGGAATAGATATGGATGCCTACTGGGGAAGAGCTTACATGGTCGCGGAGTTCAATGCCATAACCTTTACGAGTGCCGACATTGACGGATCAGTTAGTGTCAAATGATGCAATAGGGATGGCGGGGTTTTGTCTTATGCGGGGAAGGCTCATAGTGTGTTATGGTCTCTTTCTCGAAGCAATTAATGGGAAAGATCCAATTGTTATTATTATCCCAACTTCCAAGCTTGGGGGAAAATTGACAATGCTCCGTGGAGTGGCTCGATTTTCTTATAAAAATATAGGATTTTTCACATATCGAATATTAAGCAAAAAAAAAAAAAAATGGGAAATAAAATGTGATGCTTCTTTTTAAGTAATGAATAGATTTTAGTCTCTAATCTTTATAGTGCGTAATCTTAGAATTTTCATGAGCATTAGTGGATGATGTGGTCTATCTCCTATGGAAAAAAGCCATATTTACAGGCTTTTGGTTTACATAATTTTTACAGTGCAGTAACTGGTTGGAGCGTTTTATTTAACTTCCAATAAATTATTGCCAAGTGTTATCTGTGAAACAATTTTGTGAAAAAAATTTTGTAAGTGTAGCATGATTCATCTCCTATAGTGTGATCTCAAAAAGGTTTCGAGTTGATACAGAAAAGCAGTATTCAATGTGGTTCTTTTTGAAACCTTGATATGCACTGGGCAAAATTTTTATTTTTCAAATTTTTAATTAATTAAAGATAAAATATCAAATCTTATTTACAATCATTGATTAATATAAAAGTATATCGAAGGATTCCCTAATATGTGAATTGGTGTGGTTCAACTCTCTAATCTTTAAAATTTAGATTCTTGATTTGTATCTTATTTAAGTATGTGAATGGCTCCATAAGTCATGGAATTTGTCAATGTAGACATTGGTAGTTCTCTTCCATAATCTCTTTTAATTTTATTCTTTAGTATACTTATTTTAACCATTAGTGACAAATATGATCTTCTATTCATGGTGGATGAAAGTTATCTTGTCGACTATTGACGTGACAATGCCACACAATTCTCAAAAATTGTGAGCTTGTCATGTTAGCTATAGACATATTTTATCTTATTCACTATGGGTAAGAGATCATTTCTACCATTAATGGTCCGCCTATTCATTGCCGGTATATTCTTAGAAAAAAATTTAGTACCTAGACATCTTTACTTTAGAACCGAGCCAGTCCCCTGATTGGCACAAGTTGCATTTTAGCAACAAAATCTTTAACATGTAAATTCGTTCCATCCCTGGGAAAGCCCATAACCCATTTCATACAGGCCCAAGAAGGCAGGCTTAGAACACGAATTTAGTTTCGGTTCCCGATGTTGCAAATTCGTGCAACCTCAAAAGAGTTTCATTTTGAGAAAATTTCATAACTAAGAGGATAACTATTACCCATTTCAAAAGTAAGAATAAAAATTTCAAAGTTCAAAAATCAGATATTTCATTAAATTTTATTTATAATTTTATAAATTAATTATATATTTCATTAATTTAATATATTAAGGTCACAGATCTATATAATTTGATCACAAATTAACGATTAGTTAGTCACTTATTATTTTTAAGTCACAAATCAAAATTTTTAATGTCACAAATCATTTCAAGGTCACAATTCAAAAATTTCGTAGGTCACAAATTTGTTCGTCGGTCACAAATCAAAAATTTATATGTCATAGTTTATTTATAAGTTACAAATCACAAATATTATAAGTCATAAATTATTAAACAATCACAAATTAATAATTTTTTAGGGTACATTACTTTTTTGTCACAATTTATCTTTTTTATTGGTCATATATTGTTTATTAGTCACATGTTAACCTATTTAATTGTCACAATTAACAAATAATTGTGAACACTACTAACACTTGTGACCACCACTTTACCACCACCTCCAACACCACACCACCATAGCTGCAAGAACCACCGCCACCACCACTACCCAATCCAGCTCAACTATCGACCAAGTTTCCATTGCACACCATTCTTCACAGCACTGCACTACCACCGAAAAATCCCCAAAATCAACGTCACTGCTGTCGCTGCCACAACACTGCACCACCACCAAAAAATCTCCAAACTCGATGTCGCGTTGTGACCACCACCAACTCACTGCCTGTTTCAACATTCACTAACACAACCAATTTAAATCAACCATTTCCTTCTCATCTACCAAAAAACAACTAGCACCACTAACATCACCATCGCCTCAAAGCATGGCAAACACCACCACCACAACTGCACACAGCCAACAAAACCTCAACCAAAAATTTTCAGCACCACCAGATTTTCCCCAAATTTTTTGGTTGAGTGGCCGCAGTCGCGATTAGATCTTGACCAAAATTTCCCTAAATTTTTCGGTCTGAGCAGCCGCTGCGCAGTGCCGCTCACACTGCAAGCAGCTACGACGCGTCATCGGAGCAGTGACATTTGCAGCGACTTCCGATGAAAGTTTTCCGGTAGTCGAGATATTGAAAAGAGATAGAAAAATGTGAAAGAGAGAGAGGAATATGGGTTAGGTGGGATTACTGGCGTTTTTCTTCAGGCAATAGAGAGAGAGAGAGTGAGACGATAGAGCAATGTAGAGAGAGAGAGAGAGAATATTGGGAAATTAATTAGGGCTTGTGTGTATAACGGAGTATATATATTTAATAAAAAAATATTAATTAAAATAAAACATCTGATTTTTGAAAGGTTAAATTATCCATCTTATTTTAGAATTGTGAATTTTTAAAGTAGGGAATTGTGTAATTTCCACTTTCTTTTTCCCTTTTTTTTGGGACATAAAAAAGTCTTATTTCCATCAATATAACCCAAAATAGCCTGGACAGTAAAGCTTGAGGGCTTCCCAAATCATTCCGAAGAAGAAAGGTGCATTACAAAATATATAGTGAGAGCATTATGTTTATTTTATGTCGAATAAAATTATTAAACATAAAGGGAAAAATGTGCTAATATTAAAGAGATGGCACTCTTGGGCGTGAATAGATGTGTCTTTAACTACTATGACCATATTGATACAATCGATTCAAGGTAAAAGTTGTTGAAATAAAGTTTATTGGCAAAACGCAATCCCGAGATGCACTCAGCAAAATATGACAAAATTTGTCACTAGAAATATTTTGAGAATGTAGCAAGGACTCCTCCATGGTTTCTAACCTCTCCAATAAAACATAAATATTCCCATCTAGCAGAATAGAAAAAAGTCTACGCTTAATTTTTAACCCCCATTTGGTGGTCGAGTCCACATGCGACGAGCTGCAACGTCAAATTTGAACTTATGGAGATATCAATGAAAATATTTGGGAGACGACAACCTTTTAGATTGAAGAGAAAACGGTAGATAAAATTTTGACAATTTTTAAAAACATACCCTAAACATAAATTAATTCCAAAAATATTATTCATCGTTTTAAATTGCAAAAATTTTATATTTCCTCTATAACGTACCAATGTAACACTTCTTTGGAACACATTATGCTTTCCATAATTAATCAATAATGTTACACTTCTATATCATATGTAAAATATAATTTATTACATTGTTGTCGTCATTGTTAGCAACCACCCATCATCGTTGGCAACCTGCTCCACCACTTGCACCCTTCTTCATCCACCATCAATCGCACTCCCACCTGCACCTATATCCCATCTTCCACCAAAACTAGCACCACCTCAAAATCCAACACCTCTGCCAAGTCCACTTCCAACCTTGGCTCCAACTCTGTAACATCAACAATAATCTTTAAAGTATATTAAGAAAGAAATTGAGTATCGAAAACCTTTTACGATGGGTCTGGTTAGATGACAGAAATTGTGAGTGTTGTGTTTATGTCTTATATGCTAGTCTTATTAATTGTGGGAGTTTGTTCATGTACATAAAAGTTAATGCTACGTAGCTTTCTACATCAGAGGAAGTTCTCTTAATTGCATTGTACTACATTCGCAAAGGGTTCCATATTATTTAACTGAGACAAGTCATATACATGTCAATTAATAGTGAGTAAGAATACTAGAAATTTTCTCCTTAACAATGTTTCTTGCTCTTGACCATTACAAACTCCAGCACCAAAACTTTTACTCGTACCACCTCGACCTCTTCTCCAAGTCCAGTCGGCATCAAAATGCTGATGAGAGAAAAAAAAATGGTTTTTCTTTCGAACCTGTGAAATTCAACATGAATGAAGAAAGTTGTGGAAAATCAGGACTAGTTCCATCAAATTCAACCATATTTGCCTCAATCTTAGGTGCTTTCATTACCACCACCATGAATAATTGATTTATATGGTTAATTAACAATCGAAAGTTTGAAACAAATCTAACAATAACTTATATAAAATTTGTCCCACAAACCACTCCATCTTTATCCAGATTATTTTACGTGACCTACCCACTAAAACCACATAAGACTCGTCTGGGCCATTGTGAATCCGGCCCACTGGAAACCTTCAGGGACAAAACCGTCAATTGGGGATGTTGAATTCCTAACTCTGAAGCAAAAGATTATCTTCCCTCACTGCCCCCAATCAATCATCATTGCATTTCACACACTTCCTCTTGTCTTCTTCAGGTAAGCAAGCTATTCTATTGCCGTATCTGTATTTGATGTATCGATTTGTAAAATCATTTAATCTTTCTACGAACTAGCGAATGTTTGAATACTATTCTCTCGAATCTCGATCTCGTTTCAGTTCTTTTTTTTTTTCTTGCTCGTAATTTTCATGCTTGTTTGATTGGTAGGTAAGTAACTCTTTTTGTTCGGTACCTTCAGTTTACTTGATTTACTATGAAATTAATATAATTGGTGAAAAAACAGAATTTGTTTAACTTAGCTTAGTACAAATTCCTTGCGGTCCCGATGAGGTATCTTTTTTATTACGTCAATTAATTTTTTTTTTTACAATTATGTCAATTCGAGCTATGCTAATACTGAGGAAACAACTGTGTTTGATTCTCTGCTCCTGTGCATGCACAATTACATGCGCCTCATATTTTTGAAGCTTCTTTGTTCACTTTTGCCATGTATCTTTGAGGATGTGACGCCATTTCTAATGTGTGGTTCTGATGGACAGTGTTAAATAATCTATACCCTTATTCTTATGAGATTGGTTAGATTTGTATAGTATTGTGGTGCATCTATTGCCAAACACCTATAACCCAGTGCTGTTCATGTGAAGTATCTTTTGTTCGTTTTGGATCTGAATGAAATTCTATTTAACCCCAAAAAGGAAAGACGAGGAAAACAAATGGAAGAAAGTAAAATAGAATTGTCTACTGTAGTCATAGGTCCGTCTATTTATTTTGCTAAAGCCTAAAGGCAAATGTAATCTTGCAAAATGTTTTAGGTTATCTGTCAAAAATGATTATGTGCAAGGTGCAAGGTCTAGCTCTAAAATAATTAATGATTATAAAAATAATGCATTCTCTGTAAATTTCTGAATTAACTTGCATCTGCAAATTGTCTCACTGTTATGCACAGTTGTTTAAAAAATAAGCAGTCATTACACTCGTTAGAAAATAGAATGTCATACCCATTGATTAAAAGAACTATTTGAAGCTTACGCCTCGAAAACTCTCATCACATGAGGCTTTCACGAAGTGTCGTTGTGAGGTTACACCTCAGTTTGGCAACTCATACCTATTCCATTGGATATTGCTACTACAAAGATTCTCGTTGTTTATTGTTTTCGTAAGTCGTTATTCCAATGCCTTCTTAATTCTATTACCATGATGATGTTATTATGAGCTTATGCTGTCCTACAATAGTCTAGTTGGATAAGTTGTCTTTTTTGGAGTGCGGATGATTGGGACAAGCAAATTCTAGAACTTTTTCCAAAATTAAAAAAAGATTTCACCACTCTGTATCCCACCAATGCAATTTGCCTTGTAGCAACATCCCATTGATGTATATTTGTTGTCTATTCCAGGTATTTTTGTAACCCTGAATTTGATTGAAGACGGTTTTAGCCCGTGACCTTCAGCCTTATCAAATTTTATCAGGTTGTCCTCTCGGTTTACTTCTCATATATATTTAATTTGCTGTTTGGACATTGTTATTTGCTTTCTGAAACTGGATTGATTGTTGAAATGCATATAGAGACTCAACTTATTCTGCAGGTTTAACTGATATATTTGCTGAAAGTTACTAAAAATTGATGGTAATTCTGAATAAATACTATACTAGAATTATAATTTGTGCTTTCCTCATTTAGTGGCTGTGTTGTCACTTTTGTTATTCAACTTCATTTTTTGTTCTCGAGTTACTATTTATGTCACTGATTGGTTTCTTCTTATGTAATTTGAGAAGGTGCTCAGTGTCTCCTTGTGTAATTTAAGATGTTATTTGCAATTCTCAGTCATGCTCATTTTCTATAAAGAAACATGCATACCTTTGCATGGACGCACAAAATTTTGTTTAGCAGGACTGAACATGTGTTATAAGATGATTCAATTGTCTCTAAATTGATCCTCAAAACTATGAAGAAGATTAAGGTTTGTAAGTAGATAAGTAATATTAGGATTTCTTTTTGGAAATTTTATTTTACAAAAGAAACCTAAATTAAAATCTGAACTTTAGTGAAATCTACTGAAGTGGTGTACCTGTACTATAAAGAAGAAAAAGGAAAATTGGATATATATCCAGACTTTATATTATTATTATATACAGAAAGGATCATTTTTCTGACATAGTTGGAAGTTCCTCTCGAGGCTCTAGCATGCATACAAATCAGTGGAGGTGCTTCTTAGACTATACTACCAAATTTTTTACCGGTCTCAAAAACAAAATGGGGATGGATTTCTGGTTTTTCCTAACACGGCACATGTTAGCTATCTTCAAAAAATTGTACCACAATGGCTAAAGAATTCTTTACCCTTTCCCTTTTCAGTTTTTGTCATTTCCTCTCACCTTCTGCATGATCACTTCATTTCATGTAAACTATGATGCATAGATACTTCTATTAGGATGGTGTCCATGTCAGACACGTGTAGTGTACTGTGTGTCAGACATCGACAATACTTGAACGCTCCATGACATGGCCAAATAAGTCACATGCCGTACCCTATTTTTCATATTTTCTTTAAATTTGCATTACCTGAAAGATATAGGGATATATATCGAGCAAGTGTTCAATATGGCATGTGTTGTATCCTATATTAAAAATTATAGAAAATTCTAAAGTTCAAAGAATTTAAGTCGATGTGCCTCTAATGTCTACGACCTACTTTTTCCAAAAAATTTGTGTCGGCGATATCCTTGTCCATGCCGGTGACCCTCCCATGCCCAATCAATACCAACATTTTTGGACTTCTAATGTAGTGGTACACCAAAATTGCCTTCGAAATAGCACATCTCAGATGACACCGTTGGATATTTAGTGAAATAACTATTATACCCTTGCTTTTAACTAAAAAGGAGAGAGGAGAATAAAAAGAGAGAACTTCGCTCCCCATTCCCCATTGTTTCGTCCTCCCATTTGGATCGATCTATTTTTGTTTAGATGCTCAAAATAATATACTTCTTTTCCTGATTTTTCGGTGTTGCCTGTGTATTTGTGTCAGTATAATTCAATCTAGTTAAATCTAGACTTCATTGACAGCATTAGCGTAGCTGTTATTGTTGTCGTCACCAATAAAAGATGATATAGATTTTATGCGTACTCCATGGTTTTATCATGTTGATGTTATCGGCTATTTGGTCAGAAAATTTCTATTCATCTATCCATTGCATTCTTTTCATCCATTTCCTCCTTCACATGACCTAGGAGTTTCTACATGTTTGTTTGCTATTTGTACTTCTATGAATCGGTCTTGTTCTTTTGGATTACTTCCTGTAGGTAGTCATTACTTAGATTTTTAACATCTCCATTCAGGAACTTCGGAGTTTAAAATGGAGATGAGTTCCATCATAGATGCATTTGATCGTGTTACAAAGAAGCAGAAATCGTCGTCCTCAAAATCTCAAGAAATAATTGGACAAATTGGGCAAGAAATAGAACAAACTTTATCTAGAATGCAATCAAGTCAAGATTCTGCATCTGCAACTGATCACAAGTTGATCCTTGGAGAGGTAAAAACCAAGTTGAAAGAGATTGCTCCACTCAGCCAACTGGAAGGCGCACACAAGGAACTGAACAGTGCCTTGAGCAAGTATCCAAAGACCATTGAGAAATCCTTCAATCCCGATATATCAAAGGCTTATCGAAATGTCGATTTTGATATTCATACTGTCAATCAAATTATTGCCAGTCATTTCTACCGGGAGGGTCAGTTTGATATTGGTGATTTTTTCATACACGAGTCCAGGGAACCAGAAGCAGCAGCTGATAAATCCCCTTTCTTGGAAATGTATCAGATACTTGAAGCCATGAAATCCCGGAACCTGGAGCCTGCTCTAATTTGGGCTGCCACCAACAATGAACGACTTAAACAAAGTGGATCTGATATTGAACTGAAGCTTCATCGCCTTCAGTTTGTGGAGATCTTGCAGAACAATGGCAGAGATGAAGCTCTGAAGTATGCTAGAACATTTTTTGCTCCTTATGCTACTAGTCGTATGGCTGAAATTCAAAAGCTCATGGCTTGTCTTTTATGGGCTGGAAGACTCAACTCCTCACCATATTCCGAATTATTATCCTCCGTGCATTGGGACAAATTGGCTGAGGAGTTCACCGTGCAGTTCTGCAACCTTATTGGGCAATCCTATGAGAGTCCGTTGAGTGTGACAATTGCAGCTGGAGCTCAGGGGTTGCCAACCCTTCTGAAGCTGATGAATGTGATGAATGGTAAGAAGCATGAATGGCAATCCATGAAACAATTACCGGTGCCCCTGGATTTGGACAGAGAATTCCAGTTCCATTCGATGTTTGTCTGTCCAGTGAGCCGGGACATGGCAAGTGAAGAGAACCCCCCTATGCTGATGTCATGCGGACATGTACTGTGTAAGCAATCTATTACAAAGCTGTCCAAAAATAATAGCACGAGGTTCTTCAAGTGCCCTTACTGTCCCTCTGACGTCGAAGCAGGTCAGTGCAGGCAATTGTATTTCTGATCTTCGTTAAAAGATTTACTAGAGTTGTATTTAGTTGGCCTTCCTACATGCCCCCCACCCCCGATCAAAAAAAAAAAAAAAAAAACTGTA
>NW_019266669.1:229263-231540 GCF_002742605.1 Olea europaea var. sylvestris
AAAAAGGCTTCTCAACCTTTGGATTTCGCGAGTGGAGGATCCGACGGCGCGTGGACGGGGAATCATGAGGGCTTGTTCTTTGCCGTATATGGGCTCTTGAGTTGATGGGTCTCTGTAAGAGCATCGAACGGACAGCATTCGGTGGGCCCTACTATATGATGATGGAACTTTTAATTCTATCAATAATTCTCTTTCTTCTTTAGAAAACAAATCGCCGATCCGGGATGCGCTTGACCCGGATCCAAGAAAAGCGGGTCGAATCGTGTTCGAGTATATCGCCGATATCTCCGCCGGAGCAGAACCGGAAATGAATCCCAGCTCGATTTTAAGATCTTGAATGACCATGCTTAGTAAACTCCCAATGCATTTAGCAATGGTTTCATCTGTTGGCGCGTTTAAACATGCATTCAGGTTGACTGAATGCACCGGAATTTCAGTGTGCGAGAAGCGCGTTGATGAGACTGATGGACCATTGCTATGGCCGTCGGAGAAAAGCATGATGCTGGCTGATGGGTTTTTCTCAAGGCGATCTTCGATCACTTTGGCCGCTTTTTTCAACGCATCCGTCGGACTCGCAGCTGCTCCATCTAGCGCAACAATGGCATCAACAATCCTTCGGGTCGACCTTCTGCCGGCGGTGGTCATTCTACGCAGCGGCAGCAACCGCTTCGAAGTGGTAGAAAATGCCACAATCGACAACCGGTCCGCCGCAGAGAGAGATGAGACCACCAATCTCATAGTTCTTTTCATCATGAGCAGCTTTTCTGTTGTCACACTTCTGCTAACATTCAGGACCGTTACCAAATCAATTGGAGCTCTCTTCACATTCTTTGCAGGGGCTGGCGGAGCTTTGATCTTCAAAACCACAGCGTAGGTCTCGCTGCTTCTCCCTACCGACACCACTGCGGCCTCCGGCAACAACGTCACCTCAACATTCTTCAGCTGGAGTTCTGGACTGGTTGTATTGTTAGCATATCCATTTACAAAAAATCCCGGAAATTCATCATTCTCCTCCTCCGTTTCATCAGATTCGGGTATTGGATTGAATCTTGCTCCGGAAGTGGGCGATGATAGAGGCTCATCATCATTGTACACTTTCAATACGCCTCTTTTGTCGTTCTTGGAGTTCGCGTCTCCAGCGATTACTCTCTTGTGCTCTTGGTGGTTATCATTTTGCAAAGTGGATAAAAGATGCAGCTCCTTCCAAGTGGAGTTGCAGATAGGGCACGTAAGGGAGCCTTGCTTCTTCACATGCACCGCGATGCACTGAAAGTGGAAGGTGTGGGAGCACTCCGCCGTGAAAATGGCCGTGCCTTGTCCCGTCTTGACGTTCTGCAAGCATATTCCACACCTATTCTGCAGAAGAAGAAGAAAGAAGAAGGAAAAAAACCATTATTAGTAAATGAAGTCAAAATCTAATAACTGAATTCTACTGTTTGAAATTAAAATGATGATTAAATAAAAATAATACCTTTGAGATACGGAGGGTAGATTTGAGTAGAGAAAGGGTGGATGGGGATCGAGGGGAAGATGGGGTGGAGCGATTGAAAAATCTGGGGCTGTTTTTGGTTTTACAATGAAGTTTTGGTGTTTGTGGAGCAGAGGCGGTGGTACTACAGCGGAGACTGGGGCTAGAAACTGGCTGAGACAGGAGTCGCGGCGTTGAAGGGTTAGAGATAAATCCAGCGGGATTTGATTTGTCTTTGAGGATTGGTGAATCTCGTTCTTGATCTTTTGGAATTGATGTACAAAACGCTCTTCGCCATCCTAAAACCATTGTATTGCAATCTGTGCTCTGCTCTGTTCTGCTGCTACTGCTTTTCGCGTTAGCGTGTTTATATATCTGTATTGGAGTTTGGAGTTTTGTGATGATGGAAATGATGAGCTCTAAAAGTGGTTCAAACGAAAGCAGATAGAAATACAAAACAAAACATTTGTTGAATTGAATTGAATTGAATTGAATTTCATAATCAAAACAAAACCCACTTTTATCAGTTTCTCTTATTTATCTCGAGAGAGACAGGCAGCCGCAAGGGAAGGTTTTATTAGCTTGGTAGGTCTCTTGCCCTCTTTTACATTCCCATTCTATTTTAGGGGTAATTGGCTTAACAGCATGGTCAAATTTGTCAATTCATTCAATAGCTTAATTTATAAAATATAATTGATAAATCCCTATTTCGTCAGGAATTTATTTCTTTGTGATTTAGCTAAATATATATATAAAAATTCAACAACTAACTTTAACTACACATTTCATAAGACTTACATTTTTTTTTT
>NW_019266669.1:232914-241642 GCF_002742605.1 Olea europaea var. sylvestris
TAAAAACTACTAAAAAAGCTAATACAAGACATGAATGTCTTTCAATCGTAAAAAGAGAATTGATATTTCATATTCTTCTGGGCACCGTTTGTTTCTCATTTTTAAAATAATGAAAATGAAAAATATAGCCGTTATGGGTCCCATACAAGATATAGAAATTCAAATTCAGTGACTTGATGTGATGGATAACGATCATATTTTTCATTTTAATGAGAAAAAAATGGGAACCATACAAAGGCTTAATCTTATAATTGCTATTCTATTTATTAATTTTTGTCTTCAAAATTTAATACAAGTATCTCATGAACAGTAATTAGAAACTGAAATTTCAATGTTTTGTATTCTTATATAATTGTTAAATGTTGTAGTGACTTGATTTAGTTTGTTTAGATAAAAGGGCACAAACTATTGGACAAATTAGTGAATTTTTGTTCAAGTTTATTGGGAAGAAGTCTGCATTCTGTGCTGTGTTAGGTGAAATAGAGGCGATCAGTTAATTGACTGTCTATCCTTTCAATTAACACCCTGATATTAAGGGTCTGTTTTGATTGGATAATTAACTTTTTAAACATTTGTGTTGAAATGTAAATATGAAGTCGACATTAATGCTCCCTATTTGTTACTTTGGTGAGTTCGTAATGAATGACCAAGGTCGATATACATAGAAATAGCACTTGTGAATGCATCGTAAATAGGCAGGCATGTATCACGATGTACAAAATCTCCATAGTGTTGATTAATTTGAATACGAGACGAAGTTCAATTTTTTTTTTCCCTAACAATACGTAGTTTTCAGTTTTATTATTTCACACATGGAACTGAAGGGGCTGATTGACCTCAACGACAAGCACCATTATCTTCTTTCTTTAACTCTAATGAGAATATTTCTAAGAATGAATATGAAGCAATTGATGAAGTGGACTCTAACATATATGATTTTTTCAACATAGTAGAGATAGTTCAAGAAGACAGTATAATTATTTTGAAGACAGATGCTACAGAAATCCTCCAAAACGGTTCAATGCAATGAGTAGAAAATTCTGCAGGTTCCTTACATGCAAAATAAAATTCATTTTTTTTTCATCAAATGTGACAATACATATGCACAATTATTAGTTTGTCCATGATACCGTGCCAACAATCTCATATTTCAATTGCTTGAACAAATGTTTCCTAATCGCATTAACTTAAATATTTTTCGAGTTGTTCATAAATTTTTTTAAATATTTTTCAGTTGCCAGAACTTTAAACGGTTTTTAAATAAAAGGATAATTGGCGCAAAACGTCCATACCTTTCATTTTTAGGCATTTTTGCCCCTATTTCCACCTTTCTTTGCGCTCAACGTTATTTTCACTGTTTTTTGACAATTTTACCCTCCATTCAAATCAAACAAAAAGGAAAAAAACATATAACTAATTGCAACCACAGTCCCAAAATTTCAAAAAACTACAAATCAGTCGCAAATATAAGATGCCAAATATAAAGCCCCATTTCGACACCTTCCGGCAACCAAAACCATCGGACCAATACACCACCTTGAAGCCCTAGTTGCCCTCTATACAGCCCATCCTAGAATCGTTCCTACCTCCATCTAATTTGATTGAAATTTAGTCCCAAAACCATCCATTCGCTTCACACAAAACTGTTGGCAACTCCATCTTCGGCGACTCTCAGCCCAATCACATCATACTGGTCACCAAACACCTATTAAACTACCCAATCAATAATTGCGGCCACTATTTTCGCACGCAGTCAACACGCAGACTTCAGAAGCTATTTTCGACGACGATGGTCGATATCTTGATAGTGGACCACCCCATCTAGATGGCGAAGCTATTCCACCTATGGATCTTTCACAATTTGGTACAAATCTTGCGATCCACTCCGGTATAGTTCATACGCAAGCAGGTTTAAATTTCCATTCAATTGAGGCTTTGAAACTGCTTCAACCTTCAAATCAACTTGGGGAAATGATTACTCAGTGCCAAACGTCGATGGTTATACCGTCAAATCATCCAATTCATCATCCAAGCTCGAAAGCCTGTTTCGACCGTATACAAAAACATGGCTCCATCAATCGAAGGGGTTGCAATGCCTAACTCCATCAATTCGTCCAGTGCATGCATAAAAAACAGTGGATGCACTATCAATTCCAGAAATTATAGCACCAATTGATCCAATTTTGAACCCAAACATCACCTTTGATTGACAAAAAACTGGATGGGGCTTCCCTCCTATATTTGTGACTGATTTGTAGTTTTTTGAAATTTTGGGACTGTGGTTGCAATTAATTATATGTTTTTTTCTTTCGTTTCTTTTTGTTTCATTTGAATGGAGGATAAAATTGTCAAAAAAACAGTGAAAATGACGTTCAGCGCAAAGAAAGGTGAAAATAAGAACAAAAATGTCAAAACATGAAAAGTATGGACGTTTTTCATAATAACCTTGAAAGTTATGGACGTTTTGCGCCAATTATCCTAAATAAAATAATAATTTTGCGTATAATAATAAGAGATAATTCATATGTGAGCCTGCATATACCAAAAACATATTTCGGTTTACTTTCTAGTTTCTATTGAATTAACATTAATTTTTTTAATAAACTCTTTGTGCAAATTTTATGAAAAAGGATTTAAAAATGAAGAAAATTCCAAACATATAGATTAGCATGAACTGATGCATTGGACAGAGCAACCGGAACCTTCCTGTAGGCGCAGAGTGTAGCCAAAGAATCACGGATTCTCCTGTTTCACTGATATGACAAGTAACTCTAACAGACTCCTGCACGATGACTTTCACGTCTTCAAACTTCTTTCACCTAACGCCGTTACCTTCTCCGTTCAATTCATTTTTCCCGCAAAACCTCTTCCCTTCAATCCCTTGGTACGGGCAAACGTAGTCCTATAGCAGTACTTTAAAAATTAAAAAAAAAATGGAATCTTCCAGAAAGTCAAAAAGTCTCTGAATGTAATTAGTGCCAAATAATTTACTAACTCGGGAACATAAATGATAAAAGGCACCGGTATACGGTTTACCCTCTCCCGGTTTAATTATGTTTTCTCTTGTTGAAATTTATCACTGTTTACTCGGTTTAGTAAATTATTATTATTATTATTATTTTGGGCTGTTAACAATTAAGAGGAGTGAAATGTGACACGTGATTGAGTGTGGGGCAATGGGGAGAGGATGAGGGGCATAAATGCAAGCCACGACAAATTTCGAGGTTAATACCCTTTCCGAACAAATCTTCTTTGATGTCATTAAAAAATTAATTTTTATCAAAATTTTTTTTTAATTTATCCCAATTTAATTTTCGATATGTAATAGTAAACTATTGTTGAAATTAATAAAGAATTTAAATGATTTAATTTGAAAAAGAACAGATTAGAGTTGTTCCATATTTCCAAGAAGTAGAAAATATGTGTATTTGAGTGATTTCAAAAAGTTAACATATTAAGTGGATGAAATTAAATAAAAGTATATTGGTAAGGGGAATGAAAGAAAATATTCTAAATTAGGAAGCATGCCTATATATTTGAAATGGGAGAAAAAGAAAACTCAACTTATATAATTGTGGTGGAGTAATTATTAGAAATTTAGCACATCATGAGCCAAAATTTTTTAATTTAGTTACCTAGTTACGATTGAATCTTTTTCCAACCTCAATTACAAAAATGACAAATTGTCACGACAAGTAAGAAATATCTAAGGGTCCGTTTGATTATAAAGATGGAATTTGAGAAGAAAGAAAACGAATTTCAGGGAATTGAATTGTCTGGAAATTATTTTCCTGGGAATTATAAATTATTGTATTTCATTGTATAATTTTTCAAGTGAAAATTGTTGAAATAAAAGTATTTTTTGTATTCGTTTTGTTTTATTTTATATGAAAATTGTCAATTAAAGAGATTAAATTTACTGATATTGGGAATAAAATTTGTTTTCGTTGCCAAAACCAAAAAAAAAAAAAATTCAAGAAAATCATCTATCTTTTGGTGTTCGTTTGACTTTATTTTATATGAAAATTGTCAATTAAACGGAAATATTTTTTTTTACAGTAATTCTTAGAATTTGTTTTCATTACCAACAAAAAAAAAAAAAAAAAAAAAAAAGAAAAGACGTCAACAGGAATTGGGAAAATCAATTCCCACAAAAGCTAGAAAAAAACAAGTCCCAAGAAAATCAAGAATTTAATTTCCATGGAAAGTAAAGTCTATCAAACACCATACAAAGTGAAAATTGGAAAATGGTTTTCATTTTCCATGAAATTTAACCTCTATCAAACATGGCATAAATATAATTTAGCTTTCAATATTTATGGAAATTTAGATTTTCATGAAATATTTGAATCTCCTCACATGCCCATTATACACAAGCCTATAATTTGCTTATAAAAAATAATAATGAGCATTGCTAAGTGGCAGTTGAACAATAAGAGAATTCAGGCTTGCACTTCACATCATTCTGCACATGTGATAATTGGCCGAACCCCTCCATGGGAAGTCGAACTCTCTTGGATGCGGCAAGATAGGTAGAGGCAACTTTGGAAAAATCTTCATATAAGATCTTATAAGTGGGTGATGTAACAACTCACTAAGTAGGTAGCTCTACTCAATCACCAAGTCTAGTCAAGTCTTACATGTCAGGCTTATGGCTGCAAATAGTCATAACGTTAAATGCATTTGTCAGGCTTATGGCTGCAAATAGTCATAACGTTAAATGCATTTGAGCCTAGGACTGATTGATTAATGCCTATGACAAGAGATCTCAACTGTTAGGATGAGGCCACACGTCTCTTCATCCAATGATTCTTACTTACCCTCTTCTACTATAAAAGTTCTTACTTATTCGAAGGGCCTCGACCAAGTTTAATTCAGTCTTATCATCGACTACCTTTTATCTAAAATGGGCTCTTCCTTATACAAAGGGCCTCGACCAAACTCAATTTAACCTTATCACGGGCTTCATCTTCTCCAAAAGATTTGCCTAAATGCAAGGGCTCTGCTTTAAACCGGGTTCGCAAATATGCTTCAAAAATTACTTATATTGTACATTCTAAGTCCACGTATTATATTAATGTTCATATATGGATTTAGTGGGCTATTGTTATGCCTCTTCCAAAGAGGCTCTAAGCATTGCCAAATGACAACCGCACGGCAAAATAACCTAGGGCGCTCTCCATATCATTATGCACATGTGGCAATTAGCAGAATCCCTATTAGCCAAGCCTCCTTCACCATGGGAAGCTGAGCCCTCATGGATGGGACGAGATATGTAGAGGCATCTTTGGGAAAATCCTCATATAAGATCTTTGTAGTAAGTCGGTGATGTAACGATTCACTTGAATAGGCGACTCTATTCAATCAACAAGTCTTATGGCTCAGGACTACAAATAGTCATAATGTTAAATGCATTTGATTCCAGGTCTGACTGATTGATACCTATGACAAGAGGTCCTGGCCGTTAGAATGAGGCCATGTGTCTCTTTATCCAATGGTTCTTGCTTATCCTCTTCTATTACAAAAGTTCACACTTGTGTGTCATTTTAGAGTTAATGCAAGTTTAGATTTTCAAACTAAAACTTTGTTATATCATTATTTTATTACTTACTCCCCAAAATCGACCCTCTTTTTAGACTGGAGACTCACGTCTAAAGTCCTTTCATACTAATATATCCATTTCTTCAACTAACTTGACCGTTGGAGTGGGCGTGGCCAACATCACACTCTCAAAGGAGGCCACGTGTGGCTAACAGTTTTTCCAAATGTGCAAGAACACAGTTTGCATGGACGTGATAGGTTTTGCGATCTGTTAACCACATTGAAGGTACATTTTTTAAGATCAACAATGAGCATTAGGTTAAACTTTGAATATTGCAATTTGCATAGCAAGTTTTATAGTCATAGTAAAATGTCAAAAGCTCTTAAACTCAAAAAATCATGATTTTCGTATAAAAATTAATTTACTTAAAGTGGTTTTGGCATTGAAAGAAAATTGACACGAGCCTATTCTCACGAAACAGCAACTAAGAATCCTATGAATTTGTAAATGAAAATTTACATGGAGAAATTAAAGTACCATTTTCTTATTCTCTCCTAAACAAAATCACATGGAGCTCCCTTTGACCATACTACGATGAAGGATATTTTGAGGATTATTTATAATATAAACAAAGCCAGTGTTATGTATATCTCTAATCATAGTTAAATATTTTAATGACTACAATGTGACGGACCACTATGACCTACCTACCCTAATTTTCCTTTTCACTTTATAATCATAGAATATTGTCCTCATTTATCAAGCAATTTAATTATATTATTCCCACTGGGAATAACCCAATACACCTGATCTAGACACTTGAAATCATGTGATGTGGACACTCACAAATTGAAAATTAAACATTATAAAAATGTCAATTCCCATCGTCTTCTCTCTTGACATGATATGGGACATAATTGTCTTTTAGCATTTTTGGCACTTGGACTGAAAATAAAATAAAATAAAATAAAAGAACCACGTAACAAAATTAATCTTTATCTTATCTAATTCAACTTATTAATTTGAATTAATCTAGTCGTACATAATGGAGTGTATTTAAGGGTGTACACCTCTCTCATATGGAGTGTGGGATCCACCCGAATAAGTGTTTTTTATTCGGGTGAATTTCACACCCCATATGAGAGGGGTGTACACGCTTAAGTACACCCTTCTATACCACTAGTACCACCGTATTAATTTATGATAGTAAGGTCTGGAAGTAGTCCAAAAAATCTTCTCTACATTGCATGATTAGTGGCCCACTTCTTATCATATTACATGGCCAAAGAAAGTGACATGATACTCAGGACTATTTTGATCAAAATTTTCTTCAGTTTTAGAATTTTGACATCTACTCTGACTAAAAGTAAATTATATTTTACTTTGACGATGAACGGAAGAGGATAGATTAAGAAATTCATGCGGCCGTCTGAGGACGAAAGTGAAGTAAATAAATATATTTCTCTTTTATAATTTAAGTTTTTAGATGATTTGATTCATTAAAGTAACAAATTATACAAAGAGCATGCTTTTTATTGAAATATATTATGAAAACTAGGGTACATTTTTTATAAAAGAAATTAAATTAAATTTGCATATAATAGACGTATTGAAAAAACACTTAAACAAAATAAACACACATTCTTATGATAGTTTAAAATTTATATGAGACGTGTCATTATAAATAGATGAAAAAGAAAGAAACATAATTCCATTTCTCGTATATTCTAAAGAGTGCTTTCTCATATTGAATTTGGTAACATTCCGAAAGGCGTAGAGCTATTTGTGTTTGATATTCATACATTAATGACTCGTTTGATAAGATTTCTATTTTACTTTTGCTTCTATTTCTTTAAAAGAGTTTCTCGAGGAAGCTGTTTCCTCCAAAAAAAATTCAGAAAATTTATCAAATATGTTGACAAGCAATTTCTTTAACTTGAAGTAGTTTTTGAGTTTTAAAAAAATCATGCCAAATGGATATTAAATTGGGTTAGGTCCCATATGAATAATATAATTGATCCAAAATTTTAAAATAAAATAATAAAAATGTGGAAGGTCAATGAGTCTAAGCAATTGTGATTGATAATGAAATGGGTAGTGTGGGCTTAGGTAGTTGAAGTATTGGCACTATTACTGGGGCACATGACATGCGCCAACAAATGCTACCAACTAACTCCACAATTAACTAAATCAATATTTTTTAGTCAAATAAATTCTGACATTTAATGCTCTTTGGGGGGAGCATCTTTATTTCAAGGTAGAGTGCCTTTAATGTAATTTTCCCACACATAATTATGAGACTGTTTGGGAGTGGTTTTGAAAATTGATTTTTTAATCGTTAGGAGAAAAGTGGCCACCTGTGAGAGAAGAAGTCAAATATAACGGCTGGAATAGTGAAATAACGGTCAAAAAATCAATTTTTTGGATGAAAAAATCAGGCTCAAACAGGCTCTATAAGGGTTCATCCTATATTTCACGAGTCAATGTTGGACTACAAAATCTTTTCAAACGAACAAATATGTAACAGAAAATTTCCACATAAAATAGTAAGTGAGTTGGGGCTGGCTTGGCCCCCTAAATTAGCCCCTGATTTCACCATACACGAGTCATTGTTTGGGCAATTCAAGGAAATGATATCGAAATAAAATGACAATATGTTATTGCTTTTTTAATAAATCGAGCAACAACTATTAAAATTCTTTTCCTGTCACAACACTATGATTGAGAATTTATTGATCATTTTTTTCCTAAGAAAGAAATGAAATAAAATTATACTTAATTTGAAATTTTGACTCGGAACAAAAAGGGCTGGGAATTAAGAAAGAATACAATTAATAGATAATAAGTGGAAAACAACATAATTTGGTGGGCTTAAACAGCTGGATGTATGTATTAGAGAGATTCCAATAGTTTGAGGTTTAATGTGTAATCAAAAGAAAGAAAGAAATGATATTGCCGCTACTTTTAGGGACCAAATTATTAATTATGATGTCTCTCTATGATTCATCGAAAAGTACCTCGTTCCCAGCCTCGTAAATTACTCATTGCTCCTCTCAATTTGAATTACGAATTGCAAGAGATAAAAATAAAAAAATAATAAAAAAATAAAAAAATCGACTATTATTCATTTCATAACTTATAAAATATTTTTTTTTTTTTTTTTTTTTTTTTTTTTTTTTTCCCCAA
>NW_019266669.1:242121-278818 GCF_002742605.1 Olea europaea var. sylvestris
GAAGAATTTTTTTTTTTTTTTTTTTTTTGGAGAACTATTATCACACATTTGGAACGTTGAACTGGATAGAGTCAAACAGTACCTTATTGTTTTGGTTAAAAATCACGTTTTTAATGATAAAAGTTGATGAAATTTGCGGTTGAAAAGTTTTAAAAAATTGTGGGTTCCGTGAAAATATGTAGTTAAAAGTAAATATTGACTTTAACTTCGATTTTTATCAACATGTTGACTTGTCGTCATATTATTTTAGTATAATAGAACTTTTTTTTAGTGGTCACTTTCATATAGATAGCGCAAGATCAAGATTGTAATTATTTTCGTCTTCGTGGAAAACTTACGACAAGCGGAACTACTAGAAGCCTATATGTTAGCTTGCGCGTGTTTTTGATATAACTTTACTTCGCCGATTGAGATGGATCATCTCTGAAGTATTTTATTGTGTCTGGACAAGCATGTCAAACAAGCTTAAACCTTCAAGAATTGAATCTGTGAGTCTGTTATTGCCATTACATAGCCATATTGATTAGGTGGTTGAAAATTTTAAGAGGAGTTACTTTATGAACTTGCGTAAATTTTGAGTTGCACTGTGTTGAAGGTAATTTACTTGTAGGAGTGGCAAACAAGAGCCAGAAAATCAAATATAGCTTAGGTATTTGTTGTTTTCTTATGACATAATCATAGTATTAGTAACAACACCTCTGATTAACAAAACTCCAACCATCCATCAATTAATCAATGATCGCAGCAGCTATTCTTATAGTTACTCCACTTCCAATAAAAACATGTTGGTCATGTTTACAATCGATTGTTAGACAAGAGTGAACGGTACACTATCCTACCCAAAAAAATATATCTCAAGATGAGATGGAATGGCGTTGGAGACAAAACCAAGTTGAATGAATTTGTGCTAAAGTAAAAAGTTAGCCATCATGTTGTTACCATCTCAGTCAAAATCACCAATATGTTGCCGGCCAATAGGCCCAATAAAACTTATTTAAACTCATAATGGCCAAGAACCAATGGAAATATCAAAAATCAGAAAGACTGGGCGAGATTTATTTATTTATTGAAAAGACGAAATGCATAAATTATCTATAAGTGAAATTTCTTGAATCACCGTAAAAATTCCCTCTCTATGCGCGAACTTTATTTGTCACGATGAGAACGTATCTAATTAAACAACCTTAATAGAACCTCGAAATCAATTTTATAGTTGTCGAAACGATGAAAAAGCTCAAGTTTTCACAGTCCACGACACTTATCTGTGAAAGGATAAATTTCAAACAGCTATGTTTCTATTACAATGACAGCTGCAAGATTTGTCAAAGACAACACTTATAACGGAGAAAGCAAATACTGAATTGCTGGTCGAATTTACATGATTGAACTAGGAAAAAACGCCGCAATATTAATTTTTATGTGAATAATTAAAATTCGTTGGTTTGATGATTAAGGTTTGAACTTATTAAAGAATGATTAGAATCCATATTTAATCAACCAGCATCACTTATGAGGTTAATGGAGAGAACAGTATTGGTTCAGGACAGTTTTGTCTGTACCTAGTTATTACAGGAGATGGTCTGGAAACTTGTCGGCTTGCAGAAGGTTCAGGACAATTAACAACCATACATAACTGCCATCTAACAATTTTCTGCCTAAATAAAATCTCAAAAATCCTCCAACGCTTCGTTTTCAGACAAATGCACAAGCATTTATTCTATTATTGGTTTTGTTTATTTAATTCTTAAATTCACAGTGTACTTTTTTTAGAGCGCTCTTTGTTTATCGCTTCAAATTCCATGGCAGCATATTTGATAACATGAATTAAAAAGTTAAAAAAATATTAAAAAGGAGACCTGTCTTGTGTATTGCCGTGCCAAATTCAGTACATTAATATTTGTGAAAAACTAGGAAAAAATAAATAACCGAACAATCAAGAATTATAGAACATGCAGCAGTTGAAAAAAAAAAAAATTGTCTAAAAAGTACCACACACATTCAACAAATACAACGAACTTAGTAGTAGTAGTAGTTCCAATAAAAGAAATACGAACTCCACAAACATTGTTCTCCGATAAATCTTAAGACAAACAGAAATTAACAAGAACATAGAATGCACTCAATAACACATACAAACACCAAAAGGATTCTCCAAATACAGCTCAAGCAAGCAGTCATTCTTTAGATCATCATATTTTCATCTGTTATCCTTTCGCTCCTCAGGATTTTTCCATTTGGAAGCAGTAGCCTTCAGTGGAAAGCTAGTTCTGGTTCTTGGATTTCTCCATGGTCCTGGGAGCTATGAAACAAATGAAAGATGTTACAAGCATCACATGACATTCACAACAAATTTGTATCGAAATGATGTTGTTCAAAATCTAAGTAGTAAAAAGTTTCTACAGTCAAACTAAGAAGTTGAGTATTTCATTGATGTAGGTGCTCGTATTCAGCAAATTGTTTATAATCTAATAGCAGCATTCAGACTAACTAAAAGTGCACTATTTTCTCAGTTCGGCACAACAAAATTACAGATCCGCATTTAGTTGAATTGGTTCAACACGATAAGTCCGAGCCAAAATTTGTCAATCTACAAAGTGCCATAAACCCTCCAATATATTACATAGAATGTTCTTTACACATCCCAATTAAGTCAATTTCAGTTCTTTTAAAATATCGGGAATATAAAAATCTTCAAACATAAAATACAAATAATTCAGAGGGGAAAAAAAGAAGCAAAACTTTACTGCAAACCACAAGAAAACAAAGAAAGACTTCATAAGCAAAAGCCTGATGACTTATTCTTATACCCTATTCACAATGTATATCGTCTCCAGTTGTTATTAGTAATTGTGTCTATATGACTTCAGTAAGTGTATAAATTAAGAAGTTGCTACGCTGCATTTACAAATGCGAGGAAAATGTTGAACGGATCTCACAGAAGAAAACTTGCACCAAGCATGCCTTTAAAAGAAGCAAATTTCACTAATTGGTGCTCTACAACAACAGTAAACAAAAAGGCAAGAATAATACGACAAAAAATGCTTACCTAATCCAATAGCATCAGAGCCTTTCATAATCTTGAGCCTCTTGCATGATTCAATAAACATCCTTTAACAGAAGCACTTGTGAGCAACATGAAGAGGCATAGGAAAGATCTCAGAAAAATAAAATAAAGTATCATGCACCGTGTTCTCTAAAATCTCCTGATATTTCTTAAAATTGTCACATACCATAATCATCAAGACAGATGACGGACAGAATTAATGGAAATAATCTGAGTGCTTCGAGGAATATCAGTGTACCAGTTGAACAGGTACCACATTTAAGATCATCCAAGTATCAATACTAGCAGATATTTCAATGAAATATAAATGCCAAACCGTATTCCCTATGTTCTTTCTACGCAGATTCTTTTCAGATGTGTCAAATGCACCTCACTTTGGGACTCAAAAAATTAGGAGGAGAGAATGATATGTCACAGTCCTTGTCTATTAAGGGCTTTGGACACAGAAATTCCAGGAACTGAACCATGGAAGATGGAGCCCAAAACTCCTAGATGTTGTAAATTCTTAGCTATATTGTACCCCTGGTGATAGCTGTAGCAGCTGTAGAAAACTTTCCATGAGGAATTCAACAAACTCTTGAACCAACATAAAGCAAACACGTAACCAGTAACATATTTTGTCATCCAGAAAGGAATTAGAAAACTTACAGTATCACACTTCGATTATCTAATCATAGTCAAGGAGAAATAGGAGGTCAAATAATTAAGGGACAGGAGTCACCAATGACAGCCAAAACATGTTCTCAACAGGAGAGTATAAAGAAATGCTTTAAGAGAACCCCAGAGGATAATAGCCCTATCAAGTAACATGACTTCCCAATTCTATTGTGGTCAGACTAATCAGCAAAATAACACAGCTAAAAGGTTTTTATAATTATTTGTGGGGGCGAAAAAAATAACAAACTTATCACCAAGTACAGCATATCAACATCACTAGACGCTAAATAAAAAAAGGGAAACCAAACCGTAGAACAGAGGGGTGAAAATGGTGTTTGGGGGAAGAGGAATCCATTTCATTAGGGTTCATATAAACACTCCAGTCTAAAATGTGATTCAGTCCACCAAGCTTAGGGTTGGTTAGTAGTCCATCCCATGGTTATGAATTTTGCTGTTTGTGAAGCTTGGTAACCCTATAAATGTTGAAAACAAAGCAAATTAACTCCTCTTTCCGGTTTTTAAAAATTCTATAATTATCCCCATTCTTTGTAGGTAATTTGCAGGGCTTTTAGATTGACAAAGGGTTATTAGGCAATTCTGAAACAGGGATGTACATAAAAATTTTACGTATCTTATTTCCCTCAAGTTCATTGCTATAGAAACTGTGTTTACCTAGGATCTGTTACAAGTAAACTTCTAGAAAATGAAAATAAAAAGAAATGAGGCACAGGAAACAACACGTTCTATTTGTCAAGCCTCTTAGGCAAAGGGGGGCGAATTTCTGATTCATGCAAATTCTCTTATGTTTTTATCGTTAATTTCTAAGAGTGGCTAATGTTGATAGTATTACATATAGCGCACAAATTCTTGTAAAATGTTTACGGCCTCGTATATTAAATAATAAATATTACTATGGGATAGTACAAGACACGGTAGACTAATTCATGCTTCTATTCTCTATGTTATTGCACATATGAAAAAAGTGGCAATATAACCACAAAAAAAGAGCAGGTAGAACAAGAAACTCACCCCCACGGCACATCTCCAACAAGCATCCAGTCACCATCCTTGTCCTCGAATGTTAGCACATAGTCTGATCCATGCAGAAGATCCTTGAACTTATTCTCGCCCAGCATTTCCCTATCCGGAGTTTCCTGGGATCCACATTTTCCTGAAGCCAAAATACAAAAATACCTATGACATCCCATAAACCAAATATTGAATGTGTTAAAGATTCCATAGGAAGAAAAGCTTACTTATCGTAAAGCACATGAACATTTTTTCCAAAGCAGAAGAAAGTTCTTGATATGTGGAATACATCCTGAGATCCACCTTCCTCAAATAAGGAGCACCATCCATGCTGACCTTGATAAAAAGAGCACCAGGACCAGGTTTACCATCAACTTCTTCATTGTTCTTTGAGGTTGTGGCCAAAGTATTCTTCCTGAAAGATCTGATTGGAGGCCAACCAACCACCTGAGCCCTGCAAAGTGTGAAAGATTCGATTAATAGTTGCATGCCTCAGACTTTTAAACAAGATTTCGCCTATGAATAATTATCTTTTTCCCTGGTTCGGTCTGTTGAAGTTCAAGCACTTACTTAGCAGCAGGTGCACTGCTGTTATTGTTAGAACCATTCATCTTGTTTTGGCCTTCCTTTGGTGCTCTTGTAGGCACCTCTTTCTTCATGGATGGCTGAGCCCCGGATGAATTGTTTGCGAGAATCACATTTATTCCGGCATTGCCAGCTAACTTAGCCTCGACAACAGATTGAGGAGTTCCAGAGTCAGAACCATTAGCATTGAACATCCATTTTCCTTCAGTAAAAACAGAACTTTTTATTTCAGAAAATCCGTCCATGGTGTCTGAGAATCCTCTTTTGTTTCCAGAAACAATGGACTTCTGCATCAACGAGCAGATTCCATCCTTGGAAGGAAGCAACGGAAACAACTGCTTCTCGTCGAGCTTGCCAGAACTCAGCAGGCTAAAGTCTGAATCTCGTTCTGGGGATCGGGATCCAGGAAGACCAAGCCTCAATTCCGTGGCCTTAAAATTCAAATTATTCTTGTTTTTCTCACACACATTTGAGACTGCTGAGCTGTCCACTGAAGAACAATCAGACAATCCCAGAAAATTGCATTCTTTCAACCCCGAGCCACTCTGGGAAATACAGTCCCCGGATGCTGAAGATGACATCAATGGAGCATTACCCCGACCACCCCCCTCAACATCCAACAGCGGTGGAGACATCAGATAAATAAAGTTTAAAATTGCCCGACGACCTGCTACAAATTATATTTGTTTAGTAATACACTAACAAGTCGATCACAAGCACATACACCATGAGCTCGAAAACTATTGTCATAAAATCTCATTTCATGAATTTTCTTGTAGGAGCCATTGAAGAACAACTTATTGTTTATGTTGATTTCGCTTGCTAAAGCAAACAAATTCAGATAAATATTTAACCAATGCACAAACAAAGTTTTGATAAGAGGGATAAAATCCCAAAATATAGAATTGTAAAACATACCCAGAATCCGGTTCATTTTTTCAAAAAGAATTCTTATTAATAATTAGGTGAGACATGCATACCCACTCTCAGATAGGTGGAGAAAAATAATTTCTAAATTTTTTTTAGTCAAAGAAACATTGAATCACCAGATAAAGGAAAATAACAGACAGTATCTCAGGTTTTCGGAATAACCATAATCAAAAGAAATGAACCCAGAGAAAATTCAAGGGGAAAACAAAGAGGCAAATCTAGAAATTTTAGACAATATAAGAAAAAAGAAATAATCCAGGATACTAGCTGTAAAACTCAAATAACCAAGCAGTGGTTGAAATCCACAAAAAATCCCTCAAATCTCAAGATCTCAGCTCAGTTTGGCTTCGTCAACGCAAAAAATTATGAAGTCAAACAAAAATGTTGAAAGCATACATATGTTAAAAAAATTAAAGTGCATACCTGATAAATAATCCTGAAAGTGGGTGGAGTAGAATTAGCACAAGTTAATAGCAGATGAGGATTGAGAGCTTGAATAACTGTAGGAAATGTACGAAACGCAAAGCAGAGAGAGGAGTTTCAAGGTCCCTCCATTAAGCAGAAAGCTAAAAACAAAAGTAATCAGAGAGCTCTTTTGTTTTGCCGAGAAACTCAAAGCTTGGAAGAAAAAAAGAGCGATTCTTTGGGGCTAAAAGAGAATTATGGAGAAAAGTTGGGTACGTTTTTAATTTTTCTCTAATCCAGCGGCTGGTGTCGATTGCTGTAAGTGAATCATGGCCGTTGAAAGTGATCAGATCATAAAATTACCTGTCATTCCGGCACGTGGTAAATCAGCTGATAATTATGCCTTTTTTACAGTTTCGCGAAGACAGTTCTCTTCTCTGCTTTTACTTTCTGGCCGTCTGGTAATAAATGCTAGTTATTGAAATGACTAATTTACCCTTCCTTGTATTTGATGGCGGAATCACCTTTTTTGTTGGTACTTTCTGATTGAGCGAAAAAAAAAGGGGGGGCATTTTTACCTGTTGGAATGAGTTGAGCAAAAAATATAAAAATAAAAAGTTAAGATTATTTGTCGTTGGATACTTTGGTAAAGGACTGCGGCCCCCGTGCGCATGATAATAACCCTCCATTTTGTACTCTTTTAATTTGTGTCAACTTGGAATAATTCATGCAGGATGTCATTTTTGTTCTTTTTAAAATTAATGTTCATAATGCATTTTAATTTCAAATAATTTACTGTGAGCATTTTGAATCAAATCCATGAAATTCAAAATTTTTGAGCCAACGTAAACTCAAGAATATTTTTGAGTGTATTTTCGTTCTCATCTTATTAAAATAGGTTGCCTCATAAATAATTTTGAATGACCAATATCAAAAAGAGCATAAATGCAACACAGATTACTCAGTAATGGTCACACGAGCAACGAAGATAACCGTGTTTTGGTTTAGCCAAAAGGAGTATCAAAATCAAATGCTCTTGAACTTATTGCATTTATATTAGGATACGAGTGAAATGATGAAAAGATACAAGTGAAAGCAATTCTCATATGCAAACTTCCCTAGGGTCCATCATCTGAAAACAAGGGCATTTTGGGAAAAGAAAGAGATCCCACTTGCTGACTTGCAGCTTGCCAATGGAAAATTAACTCAAAAGTATTACACTAGGCTAGTAAGAAACAGTGTAGGGAGTGGGGTAGAAATAGATAAAAGTAAAAGTAAAGGACGAAGAAAGTAAATAAGAAGTAGGGAGGGTTGACTGGGTGCAAAGGGAGAGAGATATGGGGGTTGGGATTGTAAATGTCATAGTGATGTGGTGGAGGGGACAAGAAAGCGGCAATTGAACTTGATTTGTCGGGTGGTGAATAGGACAATAACCTCTTTAATCAAACCTTTTTATTATTTATTTTTACATAAGACCTTCTCTTTCTCTTTATTCTACCAAATAATTGATCGTTTTTATGTGCAAAATCTTTCTTTAAAAAAGGTTGAACCTCAACCTTAAGAGCCTCCACCGTCCCATCATTAGAGTTTTGTGAGAGTGGTAAATCACGGGATGTGTCCCAACAGGTTAGGGAACAAGAATTGTCTGCACACTGTATCTACAAGAAGTCTAATTCCATGTCTCAGAAATCGAATCTCAACACTGTGACTTCTAACAAGTCGTGAGATAACTTCACTCATGTCCTTTGTACCACTGGACTATGACCAGGGCGGAAAATCTTTCTTTTGTTACATGCTTGGTCGCTCAAGAATCATTAGCTTCCACTTACATTTGCACGCTTCCCCACTCTCTCTTTCATTTCATCTACAAATTTTTATATATTACCCTTCCCTCATTACACATCACTAGCTGTGTCTGTATGTGATATTTTCACTGATTTGTTATATAATATTGGATAATTTAAAAATAAAATTATACATTTTTCAATTATTTTGTTTAATATTATGTATTTAATGTATCTTTAAAATATACTTGCTATTTCTAATGTGTTCAATTTCTTGAATTTCACTTATTTTATTTTAGATTTGTGTAATGCGGAAAGATGAATAAACATGTAAATATCACAATATATCATGATCTTAACAAAACTAGATTCCGTGTAAAAGAATAACAAAATTTAGACATAAACAAAGAAAAGAATGATTAAATGAATGAATTCTCACAATTATTATGACAAGTGATACTTGGAATTTTTACTTAGGTTATTAGTAGAAAAATCAGGAACATGAATCATAAAGTGATTTCATACATTTCAAATGATATATCTCACAAAGAAATCCGAGCCTACGAATACGGTAAGTGCTATCTATCGAACATTTGTTTATATAAAATTTAATAATATAATATTGTTTAATAAATGAGATTGAACGTTCTATCAAATTGAGCGAATTCTTGACACATGCAAAACCTTTTCTTGATTTCTCATTGATCATCTAAACCTCTCAATTTTGTTAGGCAGAAGGAATTATTAGACTAATTAAATTATGGACCTGTTTGGGAGTGATTTTTCACATCAAAAAATTGATTTTTTAATCGTTATTTCACTATTTCGGCCGTAATTTTTGACTCTTCTCTCACATGTGACCCCACTTTTCTCCTAACGGTCAAAAAATCAAATTTCAAAATCACTACCAAACAGACCCTATATAGGCTATTCATTTTACGTAAAGTTGCAAGTAATTAATTAAATTATATGGCATGATAGAAAGGTAGATTACATAAAACTGTAGCGTATAACAATTAGCTATAAGGACTCATCAGTAGGTGTTGCTTCCAAAATTGGGTAAAAGTGCAAATATGTAGCTCTAGGAATATGAATAATGGAAACTAGAATATTATTACTTTCGTAAAGTAGAAATTCATAACTTCTTTAATAATGCCAATATTACTAGAGGAATAAAAATAAGGCTATAATAAATACAAAAGTTGTAACCAATAAGGTAAGATTCGTCAAAAAATCAAATCATCCAATGTAAAAAAGGTTTTCGATACTTGTTATCTTGTTATTTTAGTGGCCTCTAAGAAAGAAAATATACTAAAATTATATTAATTGTATTATCAAAGCCAGTCCAGAACTATATAATGAATATGGGGTCAAGTGAATAATCATTTGGATTTCACTATTGTTGTGAATAAAAAAATAATAATAATGAATTAGCCTAACTTGGATAACAATGATTAAGACTCTTGAATTATGATGTCCTAGGCTCCACTCATTTTTGTGGTTTTTTTTTTTTTTATTATTTCATTATAAATAGATAAAATGTAAGTATACAATTATTGTATTTGCAAATACATATAGGCACAAGAAGTTAATTACTCAATAATCACATTATTACCGTAGGTAAAATTCAGCCCTAGTTGCATTTACGCTACAAGAAAAAGAGTTTTACATTTGTTGAAATTTCTCTAGTATGGTGACAAGCTAAGGGTGCTTTTGTTCACAAATATATTGGTGAAGAATTAACAAATGCTACACTACGTGATCGTGTTTCATGCAATCCTCAATGTGAAAAACATTCACATATTTTGCTTCTTTGTGCAAATGTTACGGTAGAATGTCCCTAAAGGTAGACATATACAATGAATTTTATGTCTTACACGATCCATTGGTATTATGCTTTTTCAAATAGAATTGATGAAGAGAATGCATCTTTTCTCCTTCAAAAACATCAATACCATATATATTTATAAATATTGAAAAAAAAAATTAAAATATAAGCCCTAATACAAAATGCACAAACTATTTTGGAGTAAGGATGAAAGAAGTGATATAATGAATAATAATAAGTGTTGTTGGGTATGAAAGTGATGTTCAGGGGGAGTAATTGAAAACTAAAAGCACAATTATATTGAATGGAAATGGTAGGTTTCGGTCCATAGATTGTGCGGGGCTGTGCCGCGACAAGGGGACCCAACACCAGTTAGACCTCCGCTTTTGCCGGTGACTTTAATGAAGGCAGTAATCGATGAGGATTAGCTTCAATTAATTAACCAAGGTTGGTACAAACCATTTGTTTAAGATCGTGTTTGGCTTAAAAGTAAGTTTTAAGCGTTTCTTAAACATTTTGATACAAAACTTTCTGTGTACAGTTAAGTAAATAAAATTACTTATTTAAAAGTAACTTTGAAATACTCTCCATATAACTGACTGATATGTTTAAAAAAAAAATTAAACAGTTCCCAGTTCTTGGTATTGATTTATCTCCACTGAATTAAATGAAGAATTCCTCATTCTTTTGGATGACGTTTGATCAAACAATCTTTGTGTCTTGATCAATGTTTTAATGTCTAAGGATGTGAAAATCTTTGGCTCAATATATATCTCTCAATTAATGGAATAATTTATGGTTCAACGAAGTATCTTGGCTTGGAAAGATTTTATGATCACAATGATATGATGGTTAAATCTAGAGATCAAGGAATGATGATTTGGATTTTCCACAAACTATCACTATTAAATAATATGATTCATTTTCACTTTTGGATGTTCATAGGGTAGAATATACATAGGGAAATGTGTTTGGAATGAAATAGAGATAAAAAAATCATGTGTTTTAAAGTAGAGATGATTCTGTCTCGTAACATTATCGTTCAAATGCTGAGCTAGAGACAAGCGATCAAGCATCAATCTAGCGCTAGGCAAGTGAAAGACATTATACTTCTACCGCTTGAATGTCAATTGGGTGACAGACTAGCTAGAACGTGTCACACTGCACCAACTTCCTCAAGTCCAAATCTTGATCTTTTTGTTGGATTTTTTTTTTTACTTATCTTTGGACTTTATCAACTCCAAATTATATATTTACCATAACTTGGACTATTCTAAACGTATTTTGACTTTGATTACAATATAATTAACTCCTATTATAATTTTAATAAATTATAATTTTTGTCTTAAAAATTAGCCAATTACAAAATAAAATTTACACTTTAAATCATATTGATTCCTGCTTTTCTAGTTGATCCGATGAAAATTTGACAAATGATGTTAAAAAAGGCCCTGGAATAATCACCGGAGCACAGTTTCCTAACAGTATTTAAGGACATGTCAGAATATTTTATGGCCATTAATAAATGTTCTGCCTTTTTTTTTTGGCTCCCCAAATCACTATAATTCAAGCGTTGACATCTTAAATTGTTGGACCACGTCAAACTTATAGAGTTGGAGCTTTCGAACTGGGCAAAATAGAGAGAAAGCGAATTTGTTCGACCTTCCGAGATGGAAATGATACAGATAGCTAATCACTCAGATGCACGAGTTAGACTATAAATGCTCGTCGACAAAATCAATTGACAAAATTTGTACTTGTGTAAAATGTGCCTTACTGGGAGATCGAAGTTAGGCCCCGTTTGGTAGGGATTTTTTGCCCCAAAAAATTGATTTTTTGACCGTTATTTTACTATTCAAGCCGTAATTTTTGACTTCTTCTCTCACACGTGGACCCCACTTTTTTTCTAACGTCAAAAAATCAATTCTCAAAATCCCTACCAAACGAGCCCTTAATAGTTGCACCTTAAAGTAAAATATAAGGTATTAAAGGTGTCAATTGACAAAGGTCGGAGAAGTTATTTTTTCTGTTATATTATTTTAATAAGATATTACGGTTATTTACGTGATTGGACGGGAAGAAAATAATATATAATTAGATTTTATTATTCTTAATTCTTAGGCTTATTTTACTTCAAGCTTTATGAAAATCCGATGAATTAAGGCACGCGACATTGAATATTTAAACAA
This sequence comes from Olea europaea var. sylvestris, assembly GCF_002742605.1. Classification (NCBI taxonomy): domain Eukaryota; kingdom Viridiplantae; phylum Streptophyta; class Magnoliopsida; order Lamiales; family Oleaceae; genus Olea; species Olea europaea. The sequence continues at coordinate 254,593 of NW_019266669.1, forward strand.
CGTTTGATCAGTATATGGTTTGGCAAAATTCCACTTGCTATAAATCGATTTATGTAATATCACGACGTTATAATTCTAGTAGAAAGTATTTGTATAAAATTTAATTATTTTGATTATTTATAGGATTCAAATAAGACCTCAAATTGAATTATTACTTACATTTTGAGAGCCAAATATATTTGCGATTTAAGTATGAATCCACGTCGGAAGATTTCAAGACAATTTTCATACTTTTGTTAAAAGTTTTTTATTCTTTTATATCAATTTTTTACAAAATCATTTTCAAGTACACATTCTATAGGCCATTTTCATCAATATTCTATGAGACACAATTTACCCATTCTCCAAAAACAATACCTTTTCTTTAAAAATTTGTACCAATCAAGATTTTAGTAGGGCATCCGAATAGCGAGTAATGCAAGAAATAAAGTTAAGTAAAGTTCGATGATACGGAAAATGATTCTTCTATAGGTAGGCTGAAGTCCTTCGAGTCCTTTCTCTCCAAGCCGACAAACCTGTTATTTTATGACAAAGGGTGTTCCGTCGTCCTAACTCCTTCCACTTCACCTAGGACCTATGACTTGATCTTTGGGGAACAATTCCGCCGGACCCTTCCTTTTAGGGCGTCTAGACGGTGAAAGGCTATCCTACCTTTAAGAATTAGTGATTGACTAAAGGCAAATCTTGGGCTAATATGCCCAAATTGATGATGGACTGGACGCGATAGGAACAAAGGCCAATGTATAATTGAAAGCCTTTATCCAACACTATCAACTAGTCTCTATCTTCATTTTTACTTTTTATAGTGAAGCTCCAGATTACTGTTTTCGAAAAGCAAGAAAAATTTAGCTCTTATATCCTTCGTAATTGTAATAATCAGTAATCAATTTTTTTTCTAAACAATTATTTACAGTACTAATTATTAAATAGAAAATTTAATAGTTTCACATATTTTTACACACCTTTAATCCGTCTTGTGCAATTTAACTTAATACTTAATGATCTAGCAAAATTATAATGATATATCTTTGTTATTTTATTCTCCTGGATTGAAATAAAAAAATTAGAATCGACGAAGAGTTCATTGGACATTACCTCGGAAATTCAGTAAATTTAAAACTTACATTTTGTTTTTGATAATAAATGGAAATTAATATTAGTTTAATCTTTACAATTGTAAAATTATAGGATTGGATAATTTACGCATGTCATCTCCAACTTAAAGCTCTTGTGCGAAACTACGATATATTCTTTCAATGTTGGAACAACAAGGGCGTCTAGACGGTGAAAGGCTATCCTACCTTTAAGAATTAGTGATTGACTAAAGGCAAATCTTGGGCTAATATGCCCAAATTGATGATGGACTGGACGCGATAGGAACAAAGGCCAATGTATAATTGAAAGCCTTTATCCAACCCCATCAACTAGTCTCTATCTTCATTTTTACTTTTTATAGTGAAGCTCCAGATTACTGTTTTCGAAAAGCAAGAAAAATTTAGCTCTCATATCCTTCGTAATTGTAATAATCAGTAATCAATTTTTTTTCTAAACAATTATTTACAGTACTAATTATTAAATAAAAAATTTAATAGTTTCACATATTTTTACACACCTTTAATCCGTCTTGTGCAATTTAACTTAATACTTAATGATCTAGCAAAATTATAATGATATATCTTTGTTATTTTATTCTCCTGGATTGAAATAAAAAAATTAGAATCGACGAAGAGTTCATTGGACATTACCTCGGAAATTCAGTAAATTTAAAACTTACATTTTGTTTTTGATAATAAATGGAAATTAATATTAGTTTAATCTTTACAATTGTAAAATTATAGGATTGGATAATTTACGCATGTCATCTCCAACTTAAAGCTCTTGTGCGAAACTACGATATATTCTTTCAATGTTGGAACAACAGTCCTCAAAAAAAGGTTTTGGTGTGCAAATCGTCCTTTTTAGGCCAGTAGCGTGATCCAATAGACAATATAAAATTAAACAAAAAAGGAAAAAAGAAATTGTTACACCATTAAAAATACATTACTCTTCAGGCCCAGTAGCGTGATCCAACTAAAAGCCTACAAATGAGAATTTTATTTTTTTTTTGGATCCATTTGGGAAAAGCAGCATGTCCACTTCTCACTTGCTCATATTTGGCTTTACATCTAACTGTTTTATAGAGACTATAAAGTTTCAACCGATAGTACCTTATAAGCATACCGAGTTTCTTTTTTGCAGGGTCGGCCTTGAGAATTCTGAGACCCTAGACGGCTTATTATTATAAGGCCCTATAATTTTCATTTTTTTTACAAGTGTGTGTATATATATAAAAAAAGACTTTTTATAATCTAAAATCTATAATTGCAAAATAAAAGCTTGGCAACCACTTTTACTCTCCTCTCTTCATTCAAACTGTCCAAAAACTCCCAAATGCCTATATTAATTCTATTACTTCCCTACACTTGTCTTAAATTTCAAGCCCATCTATAAAATGCACTTGCTAGTGATAATTCATCAATTGTTAAAACCTATTTTTTTGACCACACAGTTTGAATGAATCAGGTTTTCCTTGTATTCTTCCTATCCTTTATAACATTACCAAACAAAGGGCATAAAGCATATTTCACCAATCCCATATTCATGTAATATAGCATTAATCATTTCAGGTAGTCGAATGAAAATCTTTAATTACAAGCCAAAACCAATTATTTGAGCATCGCTAAAAGGCTTAAAAAACCTTAAAACTAGATAGAGTTTGCTATCTTTCCAATAGCAAATAATTCTTTCAAGAATTAAGAGGTTTGCCCAAATGTGCATTTTCTTCAAATTTCTAAGTTTAACAAGAAAGTCTAGTACAGTAATTAACTCATTTCACCAAAGAAAATGATGTTCCAATGAGGTTTCACAGAATAAAACTAAACAATATCAAACAAAAGAGAAATCAACAAGCACACATAATATTAAATAAATCAAAAAACTCATACCAATGCAAAAGGGAAAAATAAAAGCCTAAATAATGAGCCAAAAGTGTGCCCTTAAATTGCACACATATGCAGAAGTAGAAATTAGCCAAAAGCATTTTTGCATCGCCAAAATCGGATGAAAATTCCATTATTCGGAAGACAATATTACAAAAAAGAAAGCAGGATTTAATTAGGTGAATTTTGGACAGGTCCTTAGGGTAAGTTTTAGGTTGAACATTTTTAAGAGGCCCCTAGTGATTCAGTTCATTTTAAAGAGAATAAATTTTGGAGCTCGAGACTAATTTAGGTGGCAGTGGATTTCACTACTTTATTGTTCAATGAATAAAAATGATGTTTAACTACAATGTATTGTAAAGCGGTGAGGTCTACCATCAAGACTTGGCACCAGTGAGATACATAATACTACTCTTCGAATTATCAACTATTCACAACCCAATATCGAAAAAAATAAAAGATTCAATTCACAATTGATGGATAAAAATCATTTTAGTGTGCCTAATTGATTGGAAGAGGAGTCGAGCTCCAAAATTGAACTATTGGTGCCTCCTCCTACTACTACCCAATGAAAAGAAATAATATAATCAATAAAAAATCTTTCAACCTTCCACATTTTTCATTTTTCTTCCTTGGCTAATTTGTCAGTAAACAAGCAAATGAAACAGAGCTTTCGTGCGCACCACTGTCCTTAAACAATAATATTATCCTCCCACTCAACTGCTTCAAAACAAAGTTTGAACTTTAAAAATGTGTGCGTTTAGGGAGTGGAGGTGGCGTGCGTAGTCCATCATCCGTACCATTTCCCGGACAGCAATGTGCACACATAACCACCCTTTGCCTTATACTATAAATACGCACCACCTCTTCTCTTCTCGTTGCCTCAAACTAAAACTCTCTTTCCGTTGTCCCTTTAAATTTAATCTTGAGCCTATTTTGCCTTAAAGTCACATATAAAAAATTTATATCATTTATCTTTTGCACGAATTAGATTAAATAAAAATTAATTGTGCTTTGTTGCACCCTCGATGAGGGGAGTGGGATTAAAGGGAAGTAGAAGCAGTAATGGAGAGTCCATATCGCAGCGAGGGATCTCGGCCATCTCTAGGCTTTCCTTTGGGGACTGCCCTCCTCTTGGTCGTGATCTTTAGCCTTAGTGGCATATTTTCCTGCCTCTACCATTGGGATAAGCTCCGCTCCCTCCGCCGCTCGGACCACGACCTCGAGGCAGATGGTGATCAAGGCCCTTCCAAACCTAAAGTCCTCCACACGGTAAGTTTTAAAGTAATAAAACTTTTGTTGATCAAAATTGAAAATAACTGAATTAATTTCTATTTTATTATCAAAACATCTACTTTTTTGAGTAATTTGGTCTCATGGAGTACTGATCATCTCTTGTTTTATTTCCAGAATTTAAAGCAAGAGAAGAACCAGAGCTTGCCGGTTATAATGGCTGGGGATGATGTTCCAAGGTTCATAGCAATGCCATGCCCGCGTGAGTCATCGGTACGTGCGAAAGTCACAGTTGAGGTGAAGAAGCCGCCCAAGCCACCACCTCGAATAGCAGTGCCTTTGTATTAATTACTTAATACAAATTATAACTGAGAAATTGTTTGATGTTTATTTCTAGACTTCAATTAAATTTCATTTTAATTACGTAAATTGTAAATATGAAGTTAGTGAAACATACCGTTTGGATAAATGCTTCAATTATTATATATATTTTTTGATTTTTTAAATATTTACATATATGTTTTGTTCCCGAACATTATTGGAATTTGGACCCCCCTGCAAGGCAATTCTAGCTCAACAATTGATTCCAACGAGATTCATCAGATAGTGTAAATTTCATTTATCGAACCTCATGTAGCCCCTACTTTATGGTAATTATAATTTTTGGAATAGTTTTTTTTTTTTTGAAAAATATATGGTTAAAAAAATGTAAAAATTATCGTCTTATGTGTAATATTATTTTATAGAAGATTGTATGATTGAAAATAATAAAGAGAAATAAATTTTTGGAATAATGGGACAAATAGGGGGTAATAAAGTGCCATGTGTAAACTCAAACAAAAGGTTGCGTGTAACATGGTAATGATTTCTCTCTTTAAATATTTTAGTATTAATTGTCCCTCTCTAAACCTAACCGGCCATTTTCTAATACATCAACTTGATTTCAAACAAAAACTCGAATTGGCATATTCGTAATGGTAATGATTTGTGATAAGTGCATCACATCTTTTATATCAAAAATGCTTTTTGTACACCATGGCGGGTACTATAGTGTTCAACCCTCTCACAATGTGAGGGGGTCCACATGAATATTATATTTGTGGACCCCCCTCGGTGTATGGCTTGCTGTACACCCAGCACAACTGCTATTATATAGTCCCCTGTTTGTCGTTCATTATTAGGGAAATTAAGGAGTTTTAAATAATATTTTTTTGAAAATGTGTGGTTCATAAGTAAAAAAAATTTATTGGTTTGTAAGTAAAATATTTTATTATATGAATATATGATGAAAAATAATAATATAGCAAACAATTTGAAATTTTAATGAGCGACAAATAGGCACATGGTTTTGATAAGACAATTTTTGAACGAGAAAACGATAGGCATAGATTTCATTCTTACAATGAAACTTGGTCACCTAAACTTGTCCAGTTTTATTTCTATGCCAATGCCACTCAATGAATGGATAAGGACGTTTGCCATATTTACAATTGCGTTAAAAAGCCAGCAATTTAATCGATCCGGCAACAAAAAGTGCATTCTCTACATCATCACGGGCTAGTGCTTCAACAGTGATGGAATCAGACAATTTTTATTGTGAGGGGTCAAAAATAAAATTAAAAAAATATAAGCAACGTAACATTATTGAAAAATAATATTAAGCCCCTGTTTGATATCAATTAAAAGCTAGATTTTAATTTAAATTAAAGTTAATAATTAATTTTAATAACATATTTATAGGTCTCACAACTTCTCAACCATCCATTTCATCAATTTCTATCAAAATTTACTAAAAATTTGATTTTTATCCTCATCAAACATGGACTAAAACTTTAAAATAGCGATTAGGAAACAATTCTAAAAGTTTAGTAACAATTCATTAAAAAAATAAAGTTCAATGACTACTAAAAGTATGTTTTAAATATTGTTAACATATAAAAAGATTTTAATGTTCAATGACAACTAGAAAATAAAGTTGAAAGTATAGTTATCATTGATCATTGAAATTTTTACCCTTGACTTAGTCCGAAGAATCGAAAACAGTCAAAATTTTCGTTCGTTTACCTAGTACATATGGTATATTTTTTATTTATTTCTACAAAGGATTCTAGTATAGGAGTTTCAATCCTCCATCATTTTCGAAACAATGTTCGGTCCATAGATTTTAAAAATAAAAATACATTAGAAAGAAAAATAATTAATAATTTACCAAAGATTGGTGCAAAGATAACGTAGAGAGAGGAAGTAGGAATTGTAAAGTAAGAAGAATTTATGAGAAATTACACATCTAGGAGAAAAGAACCTTTTTGTTTGGAATCAATATTGGTGTATCTATCTACCTATTAAACAACCATTACATATTTCAAATTCCATTCAAATCCCATTCTTAACCAAGAAACATACAAATTGTGTCGATGAGAAACATACAAAATGCCACCACCTAAAGCCGCGCTTGGCTTCAAGCAAGTGGAGTTAATTTTTTCATGTGCCGCTCAAAGTAAAGAAAGAAAAAGAAATTAAAATCTAGTTGAACATTTCACACATATTCTTTTAAACAACATTTATCTTATACCGTCAAACATACAAAATGTGTCATTAAGAACTAGACTTCGGCTATTCACATACCCCTATTAATAATTTCACTAGGTAAAATTGTAAAAATTATAATTTAAATTGATAAAATATAATTTTATTCACACATTTTATTGATGCACAATTTATTATCTTTTTTATCTAGAAAATTTGCATTCAAATTATAATTTAAACACTCTCAGCAAGATTTAATACTTGTTTGGGCACTTTTTTGGCTAAAAATATATTTTGGAATAGTAAATTGATGAAAAATATATAGTAAAAAAATAAAGAAAATTTATGAGTTTACGCGTAATATTATGTTATTGAAAAATGTGTAAAGGTAGAAAAATATATTTTAAAAATAATGGGATCAAACGATGAATTCATCTCTATTAAATTTGCTTACTTTGAATTTCAAGGATAATACGATGCATCTTTCCAAAAAAGAATTAGGTCATTACTAGTTGTGTCAATTATCTATGATGAGAAGTGGCCATAAAACATAATCACACATGAAGACTTTAGTCTCTCTCTAAATCCCCTGACCTAATTTTACTGTGCTTATGGTCCACCAAGTACATGTCTCTCCAGTACAGCTCAATTTGTACTGGTCCGTGATGATAAATTTCCGCCTTTTCCACTACATTTTTTTTTAATTCTTAATTTGACACTAATTCAAAATAAATTATTTTCGATGAGCAAAATTTGTCAACATCATCTTGACTAACAGCGTAAATAATTCAGTAACCTCCCTCTTTCTCTACTCCAAAAAAGATTTAAAAAGACCAATGGCTGCCCTCCGGACATAGCTTAGTGGTGCAAAAGACAGAAATGAGGTAGTCTCAATTTTATTAACAGCCACAATGTGAGAGTTCGATTCCTGAAATATGGAATTGAATTCTTTGTGGATATCAGTGTACGGACAAGCTCTTGTTCGCTGGACTACTAAGACACATTCCTCAATTTACCTCATTCACGATACTCCAAAAACGAAATAATAAGAGCTTTCAAAGTTGGGATTCAATCTTTTTTAAAAATACCAGTGGCTTCATTATCTCTCATTTGAATAAAGAGACGTAATTGCACAAAAAATGTACGGATTACAAGCAGCCAAAGCAGGGCGGCCCCTCCAAATTGTAAAAGGGGCCCTTGAAGAATTAAAATATTCGAGAAGGGACGCTTGAAGAATTATAAATCAGTTGGAGATAGGACTTTTCAAGGGACAGCTAGTAGTGGGTATTCGGTGCCCTTATCGACTCAACCAACCATGCTTCGGTCACTAAAGCAGTTGAAGATAATTTTTTTTTTTTTTTTTTTTAAAGTATTCCCGGTGGATAAGTTACGTTTTTGCTGTTTTATTGTTGACGATATTTTTTTTTTATCTTTATTGTCTAATTTTTCTTTATTAAAATTCTTATTCTTTTATAGATTATCAACATGTTATAAGCATTAAAATCCTAAACTAAACTATTCATATTACATTTTTTTATGTGGAATGAATTTTTGCCAATAAAACTATATGCTGATATAATTTTTAAATTTCTTGAATACGAATAAAAAAAGAATTTCCGCATGTTACAAATTTTCACATATTCGTCAACGGTTTTGATTTCTTGGAATTGAATCGAAATTCCATTTTTTTTTTCATGTGCTTCACATTACTAAAGTTTAATAAGGAAATTGTTAAAATTTAATGACTTTAAAATATAAATATATATTTTATTTATTTATTTATTCTAGTCTTCAATAACTATTTTATTTCATATATGTCCCTGTTTGATGATCCTTATTTGGCAAAAAAAATATTGTGAATAATGATTTTTAGGAGATTGTGTGATTAAAAGTAAGAATAAATTTTTGTTGATTGATGTTTTCGAATTTGTTATACAGAACAGATTTCCATAAATGACTTGTTAAATCAGATGAACAATTGTAAAACAGTAAAAATAGAATATCATTTCCAGAAAATGAATTGCACAGAATAAAACAGAAGTATAAAGAAATCCAGAATTCGGAATGAGGATGATCGAGGCGAAAACTAGGCTCTCTGTCCTTAAAACGTTTTTACCTCGTCACACGGTGCTTATGGTATGTGGTAAAGCGTCTCCCAAGATACAACGATCAGATACTTGCAGAAGCAACACTTCGACTGCAAGACAATGAACCAGAACGGAAGTACTCTCTGTAAACTATTGCAAAGAAGAAGAGTATATATGCAGAATGATTTCGTGATGTTTTTGTGTGTGTTTAAAATTGAAAGCCTGAGGACCATTCAAATAGAGAAGAGAGTTGACGGTTGAGCAGTTTCCATCCACCACTCACATCCACTTAATGCACAGTTTTAACACACTGATGGGTTGGTTAATGAACTATCAAAGGGAGGGAATTAATTGAATTTAAAAAAAAAATTAAATTAATATTAACACAAGCCCACACCCACACCCGGCCAGACGGACGGTGGCGCGCGCGCGTGTGGCCTTTGGATTAGTCTAGACATTGTCTAATACTCCCCCCTTTCAAAGACTATTGGTACCCTTTGGGGCTCAAACTCATATCCAAACTTGAAGTTTATTAAGTGGTTCAAGGTTGTGTTTGCAACCTATTGGAATATTTTTCCAATTCTTTTCCATTTATTCCTCTTATTTATTGTCCAACCTTCAACCATAATTTCTCATTCATATTGAAGTGGTTTTTCACAATTAAATATTCTACACTCATCTACTTGGAACGTAAAATTTAATTGAACATTAATTTCAATATATCGAACATCGGATCCCACTTAAAATTGTGGTCAAAGTTGACCCAATTGACCCATCATTTCCAGCAATCCCCCATATGAATGTAGAATATTTTTGTGTGATTAAAAATAAATATGTAGAAAAAAATTTTCAAATAATGATTGTCAATTAGGGACTCTCGTTTAATATGTACACATATATTATAACTAGAAACATACTCAAATAAGTAATCGTTTAATTTAAAATTTTAAAGAAAAAATGATTAGATTTGATACTTAACAGTCAAGATACGTATTTCGAGGAGAAAAGTATTTCGAAAAGAATGATGATATGGCAAAGTGAAACACATTGATGCTATGTGTATTTGATAAATACAGAAATCGAACTTAACGTGAATCCCACTATAATTGGTCAAGTTTGATCAATTTATAAGAGATAATGTTGAATATTAAGTATGAATCATTAGAAATAAAAACTTATAAATTAGGCACTCTTTCGTGTGCAAATCATAGTTAGTTATTTACATTTTATAAATTTGATATACATAATTTAAAAAACTCGACAATGTGAAATTGAACTTAGGATCCTTATTTGTTAGATAAAGATAGGATGTTAACGAGATAGGATTGCGTGTTGCACTAAAAAACGTCGAAAACAAATCAGTAGTTGTTACATGAGAAAAAAGAAAAAAGAAAAAATAATTCCATTCGTTAAAAAAATTAGGTTTATGTCCCCTAATAAAGTGGCTAATTTGGATGCGTGGGGTACTTCAAACCAAAAGAATAAAAATAAAATATCGATTTGGCATCACCGTAGTGGAAATCCTCGTAAAAGTTAGGTCAATAACACGGAAAAATACTTTGTGTTAATTCTCAAATTATATCAAAGAAAAACTTATGGTGTTTTTTCTTGATCATGTATGCTTTCTTCAAGCTTGCAATTTGTCCAACTATGACTACAAATAATAGAATACGGGCCTTCTTTTTTTTTTTTTTTGGCCTTTTTCTTAATTATTACTATGTAGTTGATATTCGTTCAAATTAAAAGGTGTTAATTACTATATTTACTGCTTATCGTATGCAACCTTAAATGGAGGAGCCCCTATTTAAATAATTTTTGTCTACTGATCCAATTTTGGGAGACGGTTATATTCTTTTTTCGAAACAACATAAATTCCTTTTTTCCTTTTTTTAGGAAAACATAAATACAATCTTTTCCTGGGAAAAGATTCTGTCATGATTTTTTATACATACACCACATTTTAATTGTATAAAGATCTATAATCTTTACTCATTATCATATTTATGTCCCAACTTTTTCTTTTTTATCATGTTCTTTCTATAATTAATTGACATTATTTTAACAGTTGTAAACAATTATCTTAAAAGTGATTATTAGTATTTTAAAAATAGACTTAGTAATAACCAAGATGGCTTCACGATAGCCCAGAATGTGGCATGAACTTGTCGGTGACAAAGTGTAAGATCAGATTTTCGTTGTACTCTGAATGCCCCTATTGATGCACATTGGAAATTTTGGTTCTTGTAACTTTATTTTTTGATAGGGGAATAAGATGGTTCACAATAAATCTTCATATGCTTCTATAGATTTTAATACTTGTATATGGACGGACCAACTATATTTCAAAGGTTTGAATCCCAACTTTAAGGGTCCCCACCGCCCTGTCCCTGGTACATCGTGAAGGAGGTAAATCGCAGGATGTGTGTTGTGGATTTTATCCCGCAAGTGTACGGATCGTAACAAGTAGTAAAGTGGACCTTTTGAGTCCGGATTATCGTTCCCACGAGAACTATACTTTAATACTCAATTTATTATTCCTAACTTCTATTTGACGAAAATAAACGAGAAAAGCGATTGGTTGTTACTTTTAAATCTAGCTACTTAAAAATGTGCGAATTGATGCAACAGAAAATGATCGAGAGTTCAAATAATAAAGGGACTTTAGGGCGGAACAATTTCACTTAATGGTCACCTTTACTTCGTAAATCAAGATTCATATAATCTTAAGTAATGTTCGATCGAATTCTTCTATGGTATTCAACTTACCCCTCTCGAGTTCTCGTTGAGCCTATTTAATTAGTTCAATTCCATATCTCTATGCAAATTAAAATTAATTAAACGCAACACTGGTTCTAAGAATTCACACACGACCGCAGCAATCAACATAAGTATCTCTACACGTTATATCGATTTACCGGCTTTTAACATGTGGTCTAAACAAATAATCCGCATCTCTACGCAATCATCGCTCACAAATCATTTAATTAGTGATCAAGTAATTAAAAGCATTAAGCACCACATTAAAATCAACGCATAAGATATAAAAGCACTAGAATCTTAAATCAACAAAATAAAGGGTTCCAAATAAATTACGTTGTTCGCCCTAAATTAAATTTAGCTATTCATAATAATGGAAGAAACACAAGATAAAATAATGGAAGATATCACCGGGATTAATTGACGAAACGCGAATGAAATTTCAATTTTACTCCAGCCGACAGCTTCAATGTTTGGAGTCCAATTCTGCCTCGGTTTCCTATGCGTATAAGTGATAAATTCCAGCAATTTCTGAGCTTCTCTGTGTGCCTCTCCTCAATTTCTGTGAGTGCCTCCAATATTTAATTGTAATCCCAGCTGGAACTTCTCAATTCTGCCTCCTCAAGCTGCCGTCTTTACGTGTGTATGTAAATATATTAATTGCCGGCAGCTTCAATTCTTGCCTCCAAATCTACTTTCAGCTTCCCTCTATGCTTTACACGTTTCTCAATTGATTTATCCAATTGTGTGTCGGGCCTTCTTCCAATTAATCCTAGCAGTCCGCAATTGAATTTTTGTCTAGCCGTTAGAAATTCTTCCGAAGTGTTGTATTTGGCCGGCTGCAGTTCTCCTTCCAGAAAAGTCGTTTTGCTGGCTGCAAGGGGTAAATATATATGTATGTAAGTCTAATTTCCAGCAACCAATTCCCCCAGGTTGTCTCCCCAATTCCACCTCTCCAATTCGTATGTATCTCTCCCGATTTTCTGTGCTATTGAGCCTCAATAATTGACCCCAAAGTGGAGTCCAATTTGCTCCCTAGTTCGGCCTGCTCCCTAGTTCGGCTCTCCCCTCCTCGGCGTGTAAATGGTGTATATATCTATAAAATAAAACCTAGCAGCCCACTTGAATTGTTTAAGTCCCATATATGATATGTATTTCAATTGCCATTCAATTTCAGCCCACGTGGAAGTCTAGTTGAGGCCCATTTATAGTGTTTGCTTCCAAGTCCTTAATTTTCAAGATAATGAATTTTGATTTCCAAACTTTGCATCAAATAGCCAACTTAGTCCTTGTACTTGAATTTTGCCACTTTTCGCCCATTTTTGCTTCTTCTCTTCAACTCCCTTTTTGATCGTGAAATATATCTATGAAGCATAAAATAAAAAAAATAGGATATAATTTGTTAAAAGGACCACCAAATATTGTCATTTTAAGCACCCGAATAAGTGTATAAAATACACTTATCAATGTGCCTTAACAGGTCAGGAAACAAGAGTTTGCCTGTAAATTGGTGCCCACAAAGAATCCAATTCCATATCTCAGGAATCGAATAATCATGCTGTGGCTATCAGCAAGATTGAGATTACCTCATTCCTATCCTTTGCATCACAGGGTTATGCCCGGGGGCATGGACCAGCTAAATTTCATTTTATCTTGAGTCGGTTTGTGATGGGCTTATTAATTAAAATGTCTTACCTTGCCATAATATAAGTAGATTATGTGATAAATACAAATATAAACACTAATTTGTATTGAGTACTACTATGATTATTAAAATTTTAGAAATAATCTAAATATTTGAAACGTCCAATATCTTATCCATACAATAAAAATGAAATATTTACAAAACCCCAAACTTCTCATCTCTACACCACCATCGGGAAAAACATCACCAACTGAAAAATGCATTAGAAAAAAGCAAGTTCTATCTACATCCGAGTAGTTTTTGTCTTCTCGCTACTGCTTCTGCTATTAAAATTGCTTTTCCTATTACAAAGGTAAAGTAGAGAGAGGGAGGGAGAAATGACCATTAGCGAATTGAGAGAGAGAGAGAGAGAGAGAGAGAGAGAGAGAGGATTGGTTATTCAAACAATTTGGTGGAGATATGCCTTCAACTGAATTGCTGAAATTTGTTTTAAAATATTGTGTTTTTTTAAGTGGGCCCAGCTATAGTGTTGGGCTTAATTAACCCTTTCTAACCAATTATAGTGGAACCTAATGATGAAGGAATCTCAAAGTTTCACTATCACTTCAGGCCCAGTCTGTCCGGCCCATCTAAACTAATTGACTCAAATGAAGTAACTTAGCCCCTATTTGTTGGAAATTAAAATCACAATTTTAATCCAAGTCAAAGTCAATAATTAATTTTAACTCCACATCTTATAGAATTCAAACTTTTCAACTACGTATTTCATCAACTTCTATCAAAACCTAAAAAAAAAAAAAAATGATTTTAATCTCCAATCGATCTAATTCATGAATACTAGACCTGCGATTGGTGACTTCACTTTCATTCTTCTTGATTCACCGTTGATATTAATCCTTCTATTACTTTTACTTAGGGCTCATTTGACAATTTGCTCTTGCATTTACTTCTTATAGAAGTGCTATATTTTTAGGCCATGTTTCTCTAAAAACTATTCTATTTAGATAAAACACAATTAAAACATGTTAAAAAGCAACGTCCTAGACTCTTAGTTTCAAAAGTAACTTTTATCTTTTCTCGTAGGCCCTTTATCATTACGATTCTAACCTGTAATATAATAAGATCCCAATTACCTATGGTAAATAGTGCCTTTCAATTGCAATCCCAAGGACTGAGTCCTCTGGAGCTCTTGTAAGTATGGAATTTCTTTCGTGCTTCGTTAAATTCTAATTTGTAACAGTATCTGATTAAGACAATAAGTCATAATCTGTTGTATATTTGTAAGAAATAAAAAACACAACCACCATAATTCCTGCTCATGTTCTCCTGGCAACTTGTGTAGAGTCATGTGCAATGAACACTAGAACATTGTTGGAAATTTATTAATGATAATGATTAATTTAGGCACTAGGTTAGAGTTTGTGGATTCCAAGATTCATCTTTTTTCCTAAACAAATGTATTTGCGCCGTTCCAATCAAATTACATTGCTTTCATTTTGACTAAGTGAACATATTACTTTTTTTTTTTTTAATTCCACAATCATTGCCGGTTCATGTCACTAGAAACTCTTATATATTTGGTTCTGTTTCTCTCGATATGTGTCTTAGAATCATAGAATAATAACCCTCAGAAGGATATGAGATTATTAAAGCATGATAATTTCCAAAAGAAGATAAGACATAACATGAGTTACTCTAGGCTCCTACCAATTCTAGCCTAGCTATGTTAATTTATTTTCCATCCCTATTTTCTATAGGCATCTTCCACCATAACCTGCATTCCTGAATAATGCTTGTTCTACATCTTCGGTGCTCATAATTGCTTGGTTTTCAACAGTCTGAAACCATAGAAAAATTAGAAGCAAATTAGAACATATTTGGTACATAGTTCTAGAGTACTCTATAAAAATGTACAATATTTTAACTTATTTTTTAGAGTTTTGTTCGATTTTGTCGAGTTCAGTGATCAAATATGTCATTAGAACTTACCTCGTAACAGGAAGCTTGAAGTGAAAAATCATTGAAACAGCTGATTACACACTGTTGAATATCAAAGCCCAGTGCATCAAGGGTGCTAAGGGTTGATGACAATAATCCTGGCTTCCCTGTACAACGTACCTCAATCTGGGTATCCTGGTTTCTCCTTTCTACATCAAACTGAAGTTGGAAAGTTAATTAGTGAAATACTAGGCTTTCACTAGGGTTTTATTTGGATTTCAGCGAGGTCAAAGAATAAAGAAAACCATACTTTAGGGGGATTCTTCACTAGTGTTTCGTTTGGATTTAGCTCCTTCAAATTTCTTGTTAACTTCATCTGGCTCGTATTTAAATCCATGTCCTTCTCCTGCATCTTGTGAATTTTATCAAGGAGCTCCTTCACGTAATCTATTGTGTCTCCAAGTATTGATGTTCTATCCATCTGCTTAATTTATCAAGAAACATACCGCGGTAATTTAGGATATATCAGATTTTTTCTTGAAATATGAAGCATATAATTGTACATTTGCTACATTAGTCCAAAATTTAAATTATGTATTTTCTCCAACAACATCATATAGAAGGGTAAAGTCAACGAGACCAGTAAAAACAAAAAATAAGAAGTGAAAAGCAAGACATTTTTGATTGAGATGAATGAATGGCATTGGATGGAGTGTTTACCTTGCTTATCTTGGGAACAATTGACCGGAGCAAGGAAAGGCGATCGTTTAGTCGCTTCCTTCGCCTTCTTTCGGCCATCAGATTCTTGGAGGGTTGTCCATTAGCTTTCTTAACCTTGCTCTTTCCTCCGGCAAACAAACTTACGTTAGAAATATTGGTCATATCTGCTGGAAATCCAACTTGTTCATTTTCCACATTTCTTGTGCAGTACTCTTCAAGAACTGGCATCGCCATTATATCATTCTTATTATCAAATGAACTGAACTCCGACGAGTTGAATGCATCAACAAATGGCTGGAATTCACCAAAGGGATACAGATTACACAATTCTTCTTGTGAAACGAGTCCCGAAATTGAAGGATTTGCGGCTGCCAACTCTGGTGTGTAATCAAGATTAGGTTCCAGGGTCCAGCAATTAGGGAAAACCCCATTCAGATCGTTAGGAAATGTGGTCCAACTGTCTCTCCTTGAAGCCATTAAGCCATCTAAGAGACTCTGTTGTGTAAGCTCCATCTCTCCTTTCGTCTAACGAACAGGAAGACTGAATAGTAATATAATGTTGCTGTTAGTTGAAGGAATATATATAGAGTGTTTAGAAGGTTTTTAATATTGTGAATAAAAATGCATATGTTAATCCACCCTTAAACTCACTCGTAAGGTGAGAATGCCTGAGTGATTTTAACTCCAAAAGCCAAGTCTTAAATTAGCAACGTCGGATACATAGGGCCATGGTGGCCAATATTTTCGGCTAGACGATGTTAAGATTTGTGGTCCATTTTAATAAGGTCAACCTTATTAAGAGAAGTGATCCAAGATTTATTTAAGTTGATCAATATTTCGATATTTAACCGATGTGAGATTTATTCCCTTAACAGACGATTTTATTTTCTACTAAAACTAGCGCTACTCAAAGTTTTCTCGAGAAGGGTACTTATTTAGATATCAATTATTACACTCATATTATGTAGGTGTCATGTTAATCCCGACTTATACGGCAGAAAATATTCAAATGTTTATAAGGTTTATAATTTTTATTGTGTAGAGTGCGATTAGAGTCGTAATGAAAGGGTTTATAATTTTTTTTTTTTTTTTGCCTCTCGGGCACATCTCCAAGTGGTAAAAGGGGAGGATGGAGAAATCCAACTTTGTTTGAGGCTGCCGCGTCAAGGGTTCGAATCCTGAAATATGGATTTGGCTCTTAGGTAAGTGCAAGTGTACAAGCAACCTTCCACCCTGTACTCTTGGAGGCATAACCTGCGATTTACCTCCCTCACGATACTCCAGGGCAGGGGCGGTGGGAAACCCATAAGGTTGGGGTTCAACCTTTTTTTTTTATAATTTTTTTTGTGTAAATTTCGCACCTAGAGGGCATTAGATTAGGGTGGAATCTGCTTTTTCTCAAGTCATTCTCCGACGAATTTTTAAAAGTTGTGTATCATCGAAATCTTTAATCGGATAGGGTACATACATAAGTCCCATTAGCCTGCAAATTTTGACCCAATTATCTGTCTGGAGCGTAAAGTGTGTGCTTAGCAACATGAACATCTGTCAAGCTCATTGATTAATAATTTTGTAAATCTGCATTTTCGGAACTTAATAACTGACAATTTGCTGCATTGGGTCCCATGATTAATTTACTTTTTAGCATTCATTTCTCTTGAATCTGAGCTTGAAAAACTGTGCTCAGTTAGCAATTGGTACCCATTTTTGTTCTTTCTTTTGTAAGTATTGCTTGCTATATTATCTTATGGTTTTGCCTCAGTAATCTTGAAGTGGGTTTTGTGCTTAATATTCTGTGGAATTCTAGGAACGCTAGGTGGAGAATAATGCTTTTTAACTGTAACATGGTAATGGAATTTCATATGACAACACACAATTTTTGCAGGTTTGGTATATTAGAACGTTATCTAATACTTTGCATTGAACACGTCCATTGAGTACATTTAATCATTGCACGTCCTATTGCCTCTAAACTAATAGGTTTTCATGATTCATTGTAGAAATAGCCTTAGCAGCTGCTATTTTGGCACTTCCTGTATATCTGTATATATTTTCTTTCATATTTTCCTTTAGAGCGTCCCTGTCTGTCCAAGGCCCATGTGACCCTGAACAAGGAGATTTTTCCTAGAAATAAAGGGTGACAGGATTTTTAATTGAAAAAGGGAATAAATATCACCTGAAAACAAGTGACTATTCTCATTGCTGACACTATTCTATTTGTCAAATCTCCATATGTTGCCAAGATACTAACAGAAAAATATAAGAAAATTTCCCTCCACATTTTTTTATTATATTTTTTTGGAAAAAAAATTCCCACTGCATTCTTTTTACAAAACTAAGCAAGGCCATGTTTTTACAAACAAAAATTTCAATTTAAAAACATTATTAAAATTTTCTCCCTTCATTCCCCATAAAATGCAAACAGGATCAAGGCTGTCAGGAGACGATACAGCTTATAAAATTATTAAATTAAAGACTCGATGACTTTGAAAATAATAAATAATCCAAATGCAACTTACTAACTTTAAAAGTATGTCGTATTCCACACTGAAAAATATGACTTGCCAAAATGTCTATAGCAAGCAATCCTGCATGCTCATTGTTAAATGGTTACATTAATTCTTGTTTGGATTTTCTTCATAACTGATTACAATCAATTGCAGAACTCGCAATAGATCTTATATTTGAATCGTGAAGACAGTCAAAGCTTGTGGCAACAATTAAAATTTTAGCTCCCGTTTGAGTCCCATTATTTCTCATTACATTAAATTAAATTTTTTTCTCTCCTACTTTTAAACACACAATTTTCAATAAAATAATATTACACGTAAATTAAAAACTTTTCAACCACTCATTTTTCAAAAAAATACTATTCATTTTATTATAATCTACAAATAATGGGACTCAAACCACCGGGGCTTAATCTCTCAACTGTAGTCGACTAGTTACTATCAGTGTCACAGAGCGGACATGGGACAATAATTAATGTACAATCTTGAAATTATCATTGGTTCATAGCATTTTCCTTGTGAGAAATGAGTTACAGACCATGAAAAAGACCTCGAAATTGCAGACATGATTGAAAACAACGTTTTGTCTCATCAAAGAAAAGGTATAAAAACAAGGGGTGTAGCAGCCCACAATATTACATGCAAAAACCGCTTTTGCATTGGCCTTTCCTATGCCGTTTTATTCGTAGGTCCCTTTTCTAGATTTTAAATATATACGACTCAATGCCCTAGAAATAATGTTGGCATCTGCATGAAATGAAGTCTACAAACGTCATACGTGTTTGTTACATGCGCTCTTCTTTTGTATTTTGCTTCCCCGCCACACTCCATTGCTTTTCATAGGTTGGTTGGAATCATCTCTACTTATGTTTCCACATTTTGGTAAAAGATTTTTTTGAAAAAGTTACATTGAGTAAGCTTCTTTTAAAAGTCCTTTTATTAGATAAAATATTTTTGAAATTATTCAACAAGATTAGAAACAATATTTGACTTTGAAAATCTTGGCAAACGTCCCTTACATATCACTTCAATTTTAAGATAATTAATGATAGTAAACATTTTCATCAATGTCTCGATGCATGAAATTTGTGTGAATAGGTAATAACTTTTATCAAATTTTAAATCATATATTTTTGTGTGAATAGGTCACTGGGACATTTAGTGGTTTTTTGGGAAATGCCAAAAGTTTTTTAAAAAGTTAAGGTCAAAATTAATTAATTTTAATCATATATTTCACGGTATTCATAACTTTTATTAATTTTTAAATAACATATTTTATTAATTTTTATTAAAAGTTGCTAAATTTATTATCAAAAGCTTGGTCAATTTGTTTATCTAGAGGTGTAAATAATATGGAAACGATACATAAATCTTACATTTACTATACCCCATCTCATTTTTGATAAATATTATATATAAAATAAATTCAAATAAATATACATCCTCAGATAATGCTTTAAGTTACCGTTCTAGACGGAAATCTCCAAAACAACAAATCGTGAAGATCGAGCGAAGTAGAAAAGCCACAGAAACCTTTCCGAATCAAATATTCTCCATTACCAACGTCGAAAGTTGATTGTTTAAAATCATCAAAGTATTGAGGTCTCAAATTGAAAGCTATTAAAAATTCGAACAAAAATAGAATTTACAGAGCACTCGTTGGAGCAAATAACTTCGATTCTCACCGATGAAATCTAATTAATTGAAACTCAAAGAAAGATTGAGGGGTCAAATTGAAAGTAGTCGGCATTGTGTGTCAGAAGATCGAACAAAGATAGGATATATAGAGTACTCATTGGAGCAAATAACTTCGATTCTCTTTGTCGAAATCTAATTAATTGAAACTCGTTAGATGATTGAGGTCCCATATTGAAAGTTGTCAACATTGGATATCAAAATTTTTGAAGGCAACAGTCGCAAACTGAGGTGGAAGAAATCAATGGTATGTAACCAATTTTCTTGGATTTGTGACTTGTGGACATTGTTATGCTATCTATGTAATATAACCGATGACCTATGAACTATTACCTATGACCTGTAACGTATGAAATGTGACCTGCGAACTTATATTTGTGACCTATTATTAGTGCACAAAGACATGTGACGTGATTTGTAATATGTTGACATTGATCTATGACCTATACAATATGACTTGTGAAGTGTGGTGACATGTGACATGTAAACATAATCTGTGACCCGTGGACATTTATCTGTTAGCAATGCACAATTTGATCATGACATGTAAATGTTGATATGTTACATATGCAATATCATATGTGATCTGTGAACTGTTATCTCTGACTCGTAACATATGAATTGTTATCGCTGCTAGTGGGGTTGATAAGTCACATGTAACATGTTGACATTGATCTATGACCCCATGAAATATATCATGTGACCCGTGACCTATAAATATGATCTGTGATTGGTTCCGTTTAATCTGAATTGTGAATATTTATCTGTAACCTATGTATAATGACATGTGACCTGGTACATGTAACATGTGACTTATCAACATGACAGCTATCAACATAGCATTTGACATACTCTATGAACATGTGCCATCGTTGTCACCGTTGCCACCACAACAAAGCCACCACCCCAAAATCACCCAAAAAAAGCACAAAATCACCACAAAACTATCGTAAACCACCACAAATTCCTTGCTCGGATCACCGCTGCAACAGTGAACCTATTGTCACTGAGCACAATGCTCAGTTTGTCGTGCAATTTGAGAACAACGGTGCTTATAAAGTTTGGATCCATTTTCGACTTAAAACTCACAATATACTCCACCACAACACACATTGAAAATGGAAAACAAGCTAGAAATCATGCAAGAAGCTAAAGAGAAAGAAGATGGGCCATCGCCTGGGTTTCAGTCCATCATCAGCCACCTCCAACAAAATTTTACATCTGACAAAGCCGAAGTTGGTGACGAAAGTGGCGGTGTAGAAGAAGGTCCACCGCTTTGTTGCACCCTATCAATCATTATTGACCGGCTCATTGACTCACAAATGTGAAATAATTTAGGGTTTGGGAAGACGGGGATGGTTGGGAGTGGGGGTCGAGATGGGTGGGTAGATTAATTAATTTTATAATATTATTATTAATATTAATAGTTGAATTATCACATGGTTTATGGATAAACAAACTTTAAATCTGATTTTTGAAATATAATCTTTAAAAACATTTCTACAAATAATTTTGTGCTCTAAAGGCGTAAACTTAACCTAGCCCGTCGGGCCTTAACTAAGTCGAGCCATAAACTCTTTTTTAATTAAAAAAAATCATCTTGTAGTCTTGAACTTAGAATACAAAGTCCAATGTTTGGCATTTTTAATAAGAATAACAATATGTCCTCGTTTGATCCCTATTATTTTTAAAATATATTTTTTTTCTTCTTTTCAATCACGTGTTTTTCAACAAAGTAATATTACATGCAAATCCATAAAATTTTTCATTATTTTTTAACCACACATTTTTCATCTATCTACTATTTCAAAATGCATTCTTAACTTATAGTGGGTCTCAAACAGGCTCTATATACAAAGTAGGAATTATCCCCGTGTGATGTGACGTATGATATGAGTTTAAATGATAAGGTCAATTAATTGTGAGGATACAATCCTGAGGGGTAGTTCAGTGGTCAGACATTAAGTTTGCTATCAAATGATCATCAATTCGAGTTTTCTCATGGCCACTCAGGTGAGTACCCGATTGTAAACTTCAGGCCTGGTGGACACCCACGGTTATCGAAAAAAAAAATTAATTGTGAGGATATGAGACTAACTTTATTAATATTATCAATAATATCACTTCTCATTGGTATAATTCTTAGTTTCTATCTATGGCATTACTCTGATCTTGTGGTTAAGTTAATCATTGGAGCAAGAGATGAAAGAAAAATAAGATTTTTTGGAGGCTCAATGGAATTGAGGAAGCGACATGTACAATTGCACTTTTGACTATTATTTTATTTTTCGAAGATTTTGTCTTTACTGCTCTGATCAAGCCTAGTCACGTCTAAGGCCAGGCCATGATGTGTGTGTCATCCCAAATCGTGTCAATCGACATTGGATTACTAGAGACAAATTTACATATCTAGCTTATCCTCATAGGTGTTAAATAAACTAATATAAGAAAATGAAAGGGTTAATTAGGCATAAGCCTAAGCACACCACCAAATTGGGCCCTTTTTGCCATCCTAAAATCGTGACAATCAATGTTGGTTCACTCGATACTCAGCCTCAGTGCTAGAGCGAGCAACAGTGGTCTGCTTTTTACTCCGCCAAGAGATAAGAGAGTCACCAAGTAGAAAAGGAAAACCAATGGTAGATCTGCAATCAGTAGGGGTCCCTGCCCAATCAGCATCAAAGTAAACCTTCAAGGTCAAATATGAGTGAGAGGAAAAGTGAAGCCCATGAAATAATGTTCCCTTCATATAGCGTAAGATGCAAAGAACATCTGCATGGTGAATGGAACGAGGAGCTGACATAAATTGGCTAACAAGATACACTGCATAGGCAATGTGTGGTCTAGTGGCAGTGAAATAAATCAAACTCCCAACAAGCTGTCGGTAAAGAGTGGCATCAGGAAGGAGCTTTCCATCAGTAGGATGAAGTTTGATGTTGGGCTCCAACGGACTATCAGCTATCTTACAATCTGTGAGACCAGCACGGGTGAGAAGATCAGAAGCATACTTGGCTTGGGTCAAAGAGTAGACATCAGAGATAGAGGACACCTTTAAGCCGGGTAAGTAGCTAAGAGAACCAAGGTCTTTCATCTCAAAATACTGACATAGAAACTGCTTAAGCTCATGAATACCAGAATTATCATCACTAGTGATGATCATATCATCAACATAAAGTAGTAGTCAGTGATGCCAATGTCAGTGTGATGAGTAAAAAGAGCAGAATCATAGGGGCTAGAAGCAGACCCAAGATGTGCAACAATGGAGATGAACTTGGCAAACAAGCACGGAGAGCTTGCTTAAGCCCATATAATATATGTCGAAGACGACAGACCTTACCAGGAGGATGAGGACACCTTGGAAGAGGCTTCATAAAGACCTCTTCATCCAAATCACCACGTACGCATTCTTGACATCCATATGAAATAAAGGCCATCGACATGCAGAGGCGACAACCAAAAGAGAACGGACTGAGGTAATACGAGCACCAGGGAAAAATATCTTCTCGTAGTCAATGCCAAACTCCTGAGTAAAGCCCTTTACCACTAAACGAGTTTTATGTCTTACTTTAGAACCATCGGAGTTCATTTTCCTCTTATACACCCATTTGTTCCTAACTTCAATCTTTCTAGGAGGTAGGTCAACCAGATCCCAAGTATGAGTTTTGTAAAGAGCGTCAAGTTCTTCAGACATAGCTTGCTGCCAAACAGGGTCAGAACAAGCTTCGTGATAATTGCGAGGCTCGTGAAGAGAGTCAAAAGTAGAAAAATAATGGTAATCACTAAGATAGATAGGAGGTGCACTTACCTTACTAGAATGACAAACATCTAAATCAGAGGACTCATGAGGGGTAGATGCGATGGCATGATCATCAGACGATCCAGTTTCCCGAGAGGTAGGCATAGAGTGATCACCAGATAAGCTGACATGACCTGCATTACAGGAAAATCAGGAGAAAAGTCTACGGCAAGGTCAGTAAAAATGGGAGAGTATGAGAGACAATCAGATGAAAGTGGAAAGATACTAGTGAACACTTTGTGTTCCCAAAACTGAACATGTTGAGAGATTCAAAGACACTTGGCTAAGAAGTCATAGCACCGATAACCCTTGTGTTCAATCCCATAACCAAGAAAGCAACA